>NC_063046.1:34539017-34839017 GCF_018812025.1 Megalobrama amblycephala
GCCCTAGATTCAAAAATTGAATTTACCTTGGCATAGTTGAATAACAAGAGTTCAGTACATGGAAAAGACATACAGTGAGTCTCAAACCCCATTGTTTCCTCCTTCTTATATAAATCTCATTTGTTTAAACGACCTCCGAAGAACAGGCGAATCTCAACATAACACCGACTGTTACGTAACAGTCGGTGTATACGCCCCAATATTTGCATAATGCCAGCCCATGTTCCCAATATTATGAAAGGGATTACACAAGGGCAGCCAGTTAATGTCTGGATCTGCACACAGCCGAATCAACAGACTAGATAAGCAAGAACAAAACCGAAAAATGGCAGATGGACCAATAATAACTGACATAATCCATGATAGCATGATATTTTTACTGATATTTGTAAATTGTCTTTCTAAATGTTTCGTTAGCATGTTGCTAATGTACTGTTAAATGTGGTTAAAGTTACCATCATTTCTTACTGTATTCACGGAGACAAGAGCCGTCGCTATTTTCATTTTTTAAACACTTGCAGTCTGTATAATTCATAAACACAACTTCATTCTTTATAAATCTCTCCAACAGTGTAGCATTAGCAGTTAGCCACAGAGGACAGCCTCAAATTCACTCAGAACAAAACGTTAACATCCAAATAAATACTTTACTCACATAATTCGAAGCATGCATACAGCGTGCATAACGAACATCTTGTAAAGATCCATTTGAGGGTTATATTAGCTGTGTGAACTTTGTAAATGTGCTGTAATATAATCGACAGCTCATGTGGCAGGGAGCACGCGATTTAAGGGGGCGGCGCCGAGTGTAAATCAGTGCATTGTTAATGATGCCCCAAAATAGGCAGTTAAAAAAATTAATTAAAAAAAATCTATGGGGTATTTTGAGCTGAAACTTCACAGACACATTCAGGAGACACCTTAGACTTATATTACATCTTGTGAAAAAGCATTCTTGGGCACCTTTAAATATTGCAAGGACATTCACATATGTTAAGTGTGGATAATGTGTAAAATAAATGTTTTGGTTGCACATAACTTTAACTTTAAAACTGATCTGTATATAATGTAATAGTGGTGAAGTATAAACACACACACATATAAATATATATGCAGTGGACATTAGCAATCAACATTGATTTTACATGATTCCTTCTTGTATTGTTGTAAAAGTCATAATGGTTTGTATTATTGTAAAACTGCAGCAGCTTCTGTTTGGATGAAACACTAACCGCCATCTCATCCTTGTCTAACAGAGCTGACACACAGGCAGCTAACACAGATGGAGAAACCAGTGAACAGTGTTAACCATTGTCTTCCCATTCACTCATGCGACAGTTTGGGCAGGGAGGAGTCAGACATAGATTGACAGCAGAAGGGATTGGTTTAGTAACCAGACAATCAAGATCAGAGTCGTCGAACCAAATCTATTTCTTTTTTTTATAGTAACCCACTTACACACAGAAAGAGAAAGAGAGATGGAGAGTTAAAAAGAACAATTGCTGATTTATTTTACTACATTATATATATATATATATTTCTGATTTATGCATCTAAAAACATAAATGTAGCAGAGATATTTAAAAGGCACAAATGAGACATGGCCCCTTTAAGACATTGAGTTTTTGCATGCCAACACCCTATTTGCATGCCAGTTTGCATGTGAGAGCCCCCAGGTGTTCAAGTTCTCAATTCATCGGTGTGTTCAAATTGACCTATAGTGCTCTGCAAAGTGAAGCCATCTTAAGTTTAGATTCCAAATTATAAAGTGCATATTTGTTTAGTCCAAAGGGCACTGCAAATGGCATAAGGATTGATAGATCACTTCACAGAAAGTGGAGAGGGAGATTTACCCATTTGTCACTGTGTAACACTTCGATACTACACCAATGCCCTGTCCCAAATGGCACACTTGCGGTCTTCCATATATGCGATGACTGTTGTGTCTATGAGGCCGCAGGGGCTGCTTCTTATTTCGTATTGAGCATTAAAGTGACATCAATTACTGATTTTTCAGAGATTCATTACATCTCTTTGTGTAAAGGATCTTTTGTTATGTTGTTGGAGCTTGGTTTATCAAGAATCTTAATGCAGTTTAATGGCAACTGATATTATGTTCAAAATGATTTTCTTATTATTACTATTATTCAGTTTACGGGTCTGATTTTGAAAGAAATTAATACTTTTATTCAGCAAGGACACTAAATTGATGAAAAGTGACAGTAAAGAAATGTATAATATTAATGTTCAAATAAAGGTTATTTTGAACTTTTTATTCATCAGAGAATCTTGAAAAAGCATATCACAGTTTCCACAAAACTAGTAAGCAGCACAACCGTTTTCTACACTAATCGTGTGAAGAAATGTTTCTTGAGTGCCAAATTAGCATATTCAAATTAAAATATACTCAAGCCGTCTGCCATATTGAATCGGTCAAAGAACATTTGAGAGCAAGATGACTGAGCATCTGCATCTGTAGTTAGACACATATACAGTATGAATATCTAATATATGCAATAGACTTGAGCAGGTGATTTTGCTAAACTAACACAATACAACAAGATAAAGGCACCAGCTAACATGACATTAAAAGGTTACCATTATAAAAGTAAAAAAATGAAAAAGTACCATAGTAAAAATCTGTAATGTTGAGTTAATACATAGAAAAACACAAACCAACACATACTCACCTGTGAAAGGTTATCCCATTTCTTTGGGAATTTAAATTTTGGCAGTTTCAAAACCAAAAGCTGTGCAATGTTGTGGCATCATTGATTCTTACTGTGAGTGATGACATGCTGACTGTTCCAAGATGGCGGGTGCGTCAACGTGTCTGAAGCGGTCGAATGTGACATCTATGCATATACATACTAAAACGCCTTATCTGTGAGTTCCGTCTGTGTGTGCAGGGTGCTCTAAGTGAACAAATTTTGTTGTGAACTTCTACAGATATCCCCAGAACACTTTGTATATTTGGAACAGAGCTCATGTGTTAAGGAACCCTTTGGATGCAATTGGAAATTTTGTTTTATTAAATTTGCTGTAAATGTTTGTTTAACCAATTTTATGTTTGTCTGTATTTTATTTAAATTCCAGATAACTACTGAAGTCCAGCTGTGTGTCCTACAAATAACCTTTCAGGGCAGTAATTTTAAAGTTATAGGTATTTAAAAATACCTTTTTAAATACCTATTTTTGTTTTGCTCCTAGAAGTCAAAATAAAATCCCCAAAAGATAATTTAATATGTTTTTTCCCCTCCCACTTCAAATCACAGGTTACATAAATACTATCAAATGCATCTTTTTAAAATCACAGTTTGCCCTTTCCTTCCAGTGATTTGACAGGCAGCCACTGCTCGGTGAGTTTTGGTTTAGGTAACTCAGATAATTACACAAGCATAATTACAAACTGAGTCTCTTTTCACAGTAGTGCGGTAGACAGTACAGGCTATTTCTTTTCAGTAGGGCTGCTCCTCTGCCAAACATTTCCCCCCTTTTCACCTCATGAAGAAACTAAAGAGATTCTTCTATGAAGCTGTGGTTGTTTTCCCTCATAAATTCCCATTTTACCCATATTTCCTCCACTCCCTTATCTCAACCCTGACATTTATGAGGAGTGACAGACTATATGCAGATGTGTGAATGGAGAGTCCACAGAAGCATTGCATCTTTATATGGATGTTATTTTTCACCACGCCAGTGGCCCACAACCACCAGAGCTCACTCTATTTCACACAGCACCCTCTGTACCCGGCAAGTGGGAACTCACAGGTAGGTGCTGCTAACTGGACCAAAAAAGCGGTTGGGACATAATTGGCACAACACCATGCGTTCCTGCCAATGCAATGTTCTCAGAGTGTTGTTTGCGGCGGTAATGTGGTGTACCGAACCATTTTTTTTTTTCACCCAGCTGCAAATGATGCCAAAAGTAGATTGGAAATGGGGTTGCAAACAGATGTAGCTCAACATTCAAACTCTGAAACCAAATAAAATAGACACTGCATAGAAATTGTTATGGCTTTATAAAACTTAGAAAGTGTAAAAAGTAAGTGTAAAAAGTTTGTGCAGATACCATAAAAATCAAAACAAAAGTCCAGGGCATAGTATGAAATTAAAAAATGATATTCTGATATTAAAGTGATACTTCAACCAAAAATAAAAAATATTCTGTCATTATATTGACTCACCCTCATGTCCAAACATGTATGACTTTCTTTTTTTGGAACACAAGAGGAGATACTTTGAAAAAGTCATTGACTTTATGGACAAAAACGGTTCATATTCATCAAAATATCTTAGAAATAGTCCACAGAAGAAAGTCATACAAAATAATTCTTAAGTATTAAATGAATACAGTACATATACATACATATATATATATATATATATATATATATATATATATATATATATATATAAAAATCGCAAAATAAATGTTTTTCAAACTAATACTACCAGTACAGGGGTTCTCAACTTTTACACTAAAACACAACAATGTTTCAAGAATTCTACTGATAACTTGTTCTAGGTAGAATCAATACTAATCAAAGAACCCACTATAAGTAAAGTTTGTAAGTTGTAAGTTCTTAATTTAAAGTTTCAAAAAAGTTTGTTGGCTGCAAAAAGATTCAAAACAAAGAATTTAGCAAGTGTTGAGCATATGATGGAAGTCAGGCTGAATGACCCATCACTTCTGGCATGGAGTGGATATTCTGTCAATTCTCACATCAGCTGTTTTTATGAACCATTTTCCACATTTTGTGCAGGGAAAAGTTCATACGGAAACGGAATCAAATCACAGTTAAATAACATTAACTTCCGCAGCTATTTTCTTATACAACATCCTTTGCGTTTCCTCCTAAAAGGTCTGTATGAGTGCCACATGCTTTTACCACCTCCCCTCACCCTTCTCAGTAGCTGCAGTCACTGAATTTGACCTGTAAAAGTGCTGACAGGTTTGTCTGATAAAATATGTACATAATGTAACCACAAGCACAAGGCCACCACAACTACACAGCCCAAACTCTATCATCAATTGGAACTTATGCATGTACATTAAATATGAATGTGTTATTACTGTAGATGAATTATTGATTTTTATAGTAATATAATTATGCATTACATAGGTGGACGTTGGTCAGAAATTGATATGTTATGAGAAGGATATTAATATTTCAGAGAATCAAAATCACTTAGGTCAGTCCAAAGTTATGCTAATCAGCATACATTAACATTTACACCAAAGGGTTCCAGGTATTATGGGAAAATCAAAACAATTATGGATATTAAATATGAATTGAATGTCTGTGAGGCTTCTGCATACTACTCAGCATGCATAAATTCCAGATAATAACAGAACTAATAGAGTCCTGCTCTGGAGTCCCCCAGCACTGAACATTTTGGATGTCCCCCCTATCTTACACCCCTGATTCAACACATCGGCTCATTAGTAAAGGCTCCAAGACCTCAGTAGGGTGTGTCACATTAATGACTGTCCTGGGGGTCCCTAGGAGCTGAATTGAGAAACGCTGCAATACCAAATCCTTATTAGAAAGAGAACACATTTCCCTTTTACTCAGAGGTTACTCCTTCAAAGCTCAGAAGGCTTAATTTATGTGATTACATTGTCTCAGATGTGTCCTAAAACTCCCTAGTAAAGGGGTGTCCAAACCTAATCCTAGAGGGCCAATGCCCGGTTGCATAAAGCACCTTAAGTGTAATTTTCCCTTAAGATCGCCCTTATGTTTCCCTTACACTTAAGGGTGTTGCAGAAAATAACCGTTAAGTATTACTTAAGGGTTTCTTTAGGTGAAACGTCATAAACCCTAAGAATTTCCCTTAAGTATGTATTTTTCACTTAAGTAATCCCTTAAAAAACCGTAAGTGTTGCATAAAGCCCCTTAACCGTCATTTCCCTAAGTATAACATAAGGTTAGGAAAACTTCACCTTAAGTGTTACACGGAGTGAGCAGGTTCAATCCAAGTCTTATAACGAGACACGATCGACCGATTTATATGATAAACAAATTGTACTTTAGCGGTTTATTCACATAAACATTGATGAGATCACATATGTAGCACATATCTTATATGGTCAACGGAAGCGCAAACGTGCACGCATCACACGCAAAAACAAACCTCATTGGTTCTTGCGCGCAAGTTTGAGCTTCCGACACAGCCGTGATCATATGGATGTTTTTCAATAAATGGACATAAATGATGAGAGAATATTAAAAATATCTTTATTTGTTATCCAAAGATGAATGAAAGTCTTATGGGTTTGGAACGACACGAGGGTGAGTGAATGACGGCAGAAATCTCAATTTTGAGTAAACTATATTTGAGTTTCTCGTCTGGTCGTTCTCTTTCATATTTGGTTTTCTTTTTTGTTTTCCTTATCCATCTTATGTTGTTTTCTGTGAAAACTTACCACGATATGTATTAACAAATAACGTGTCCATGGCAACAGTAGAATTTTATAACGGCAAAATCTGGGATGCTGTCGTGAAACACTTAACGGTTTCCCTTACCTAAGTGAACAGTTTAAGAGACTATATGCAGCACCCTTAAGTCATTCCCTTAGTTAAGGGGAAATCACGCCTTAAGTGTCATACTTAAGGGAAAAACTTAAGGTGCTTTATGCAACCGGGCACAAGAGTTTTACAGAGTTTAGCTCCAGCTTGCACCAACATACCTGCCAGGAGGTTTTTAGTAAGCCCGAAGACCTTGACTAAATAGTTCATTTGGGTTTAAAGCTAACATCTGCCTGACAGTGGCCCTCCAGTAGCAGGACTGGACACCCCTGCCGTAGGAAAAAAAAAAAATGGAAACAAATTAATTGTCATATAAGATATAGACCTATAAAATGCATGTACTGTAGATAGCATAACTGATATCACTTGGCCTTGAAAAGAAAGTTTTTAACAAGAACTCTATGGATAAACTGTTCTTGGTAGAATGAATACTAATCAAAGAACAGTCTATAGTCTACCTGAAAAGGTGAACCCAAGCTTGTTGGAAAAACGTGAAACATTTTTGCAAAATGATACGTTGCTTTTTGTATGTTTCATGATACATTCAAAGTGAAATGTCCAGTGAGTGGGGCTAAAAGTGTGTTATATCTGAAACTGATGAACGTGAATCTGGCAACGTTAAGTTGTAAACGTCCAATGATTGGCGTTAAAGTCACCATGAAATCATTTTCTTTTTTTCTTAATTCATGCCTCATAATAATTCATTAAAATAACTTCCCCTCTTTCTTGCAGCATCTCTTTTCTGCTGACATGTTCACTGCCACAAGGGTAGGACAATAATCTTTCAATTCCAGCAAACTGTCACTCACATGACATAGCAGCAATGGCAAACAACAACGATCCAATCAATTCCCCATGGACAAAATCAAGTCCTATCCTGTCCCCGTCCCTCTTGTTTGAGAACCCATTCCACAAGGATATACTGTATGTCACAATAGGGAAGACTACCGCAACTTTCGTTTTATACCGAGCATCTTTTCTTCCCTATTATGACGTATATCTGAGTGAAACAGCTTCTCGAATGATAAAAAAAGTAGGGTGGATATGCTGGATTGAGAACAGACAAAGTCATATAGAATTCTTATTGAGAAGAGAACACATTTCCTAACTCATTTCATGCCTGATGTGTTTCTCAAAAAGAGGAATACCTTAAAAATGGAAATGTGAATTGTTGATATAGTAAGAGAACAGAGCTATAAAACACATCTAGATAGTATGGTTCAGATCATTTGGCCATTGAAATATTTGATTCCTTTGAAATGTTTGTGTTAATTTTGAAATTTCTTCGACGTCTGATTGCAGGCTTTTTGGCTTATCTGAGCACAGTTTTTCACATTATTGAGATCTTTTCTGAAACTCATGTGAGATAACAAGGGCCTTTTTCTCAAGAGAAAAATCTGAACAGGAGACTTAAACAAATGTTTTCCATTTAATCGCATTGCCGTCGAGGAGAAAAACTTGAGATATTAAGAGATCTCATTTGTGATTTTTCTTCCCTATGGGTAAAAGCTTTTCTGCCCACACAAACACACAAACCTACACACAAACCTACTATAAACTTCCTCTTCTGTGTCATGACATCCTATTTTGGAAAAGAATGTTAGCAATTTAGGCAGGAGCTAAATGATGTGTAATGCTGCAATTGTGTGTGAGTGTGTGTGTGTGTTTGCTCCTTTGCCTGAACCCTTTCGCTCGGCCAGTGACAGATGTGCGTTTTTGCTGACAGTGCTGATCTACAGCAAGCTGGCCTGGCTTCTCACCAAGCTATTACTTAATTCATTGACATTTGCCATAATTGCCTGGAGGCAGTTTCCGAAGGAAGTATAGGGTTCTAACAGGATTAGATTAGAAAAATACAATTACCATTTCAGATTTAAGGAGAGTAATCTGACCGAGGCTTTGAAGTGAAGGAGAGGCGAGGAAGGGGAGGACGAGGTGCATGGGGAGCACGAAACTATACCTGAAATGTTAATGCATTAACTTTAAGGTGGGGAAATGAGGGATGGAAAGGCGAAAAAGACAAGTGTGGCTATGTGTTATGGATGGCGACTAATTTTTTCTCTCCTGTTTCTTGCCAACTAATGGTTGATCATGGTGGCTTGCCTGTCGATCCGGCAGAAATGGCAAAGTCATATCATCCCTCATGTAATTGGTTCTTCCACCAGTTTATTGTCCCCAGCTGTAATGCTCATCATTTAGAAAAGTGTGTATGTGGTGTGTATCGGGTAAGCCTGAAGAGGGCTGTAAGAGTGTTCAAAAATTAAAGCAAAAATTCCCCGACCGGTTCAAGCCTCACCCTCACTGGTTTGAGAGACGTTGCTATGTAAAAAGCTCTATCTGGGCTTTTCACATGGGGGAACTGGTCATCACAACTTCAAAGAGAAAGACTTTCTTCATTCCCAGCTGTACTGGGGGAAATGGTGAATGAACTGATTCACAATATGACTGCAATCTAACTAACTCTCTTGACTCACCTTCATTTGCATAAGATTCAGATGAAGGGTGTGGTATTACCTGCAAATGTATTTGAGTTGTGTATCATAAATCATGCCTTAATGTGAGCTATAGAGCCACCAGAGGCTTCGTTCTCATTCGCAGCATCCTGTTTCTGTCTCTTAGGGTCTTAAGACACAGCCGAGCCGTCCCGTGCAGATTTGCATTTACTGGGGCCACTTGATTAAATGTCATACAGCATATCTCCAAACCCTGCCTGCATCTTCCTTTCAAAGAGAAGCAGTCTGAAGTTTCTTGTGCTCCGGATGACCTTGCTGTCGAAGTGAGTCACCACTGAAGGGCAAGGCTCACGCTTCCATGATTTAGTCAAAGGCCTATCACAGATAATTCATCAACCTTGAGATTAATTTTTCATACACAAATGATAGTCATGAATCAAGCCAGTCTATGGACACACCTTTCTGACCTTAGCTGACTCCTGCATATGTTTTGAAGAGGTTAGTAGTCCTCCACTTTTACTTTGAGTTTGCATATTAAAGCATAAATTTCACTTAGACTTTCCCACCACATATAACATTACACTCTAATGATATTTGACTGCACTCAGAGACTAAAGCATCTCTAAACACTTGTCTACAGTCCAAGAAATCACAGAGAATTTTTACAAAATATATATATAATTAATCCATATTACACAAGCAAGAGTGGTGTTATTCCAAATATGACATGCTGATATTCAGACCAAAAACAAGGCTTTTCCTCCACTGTTGTTTTTACCAGGTTTGTTTAGCCAATAGTTGTTGTTTAATCGGATGCTAACTGACTAGGAGAGCAGGCTGGGTTTGATCACTGTTAAGTAGCTAATTAGAACTAACCTTTGCTCTGACAACAAAGAATTTTCTTGTCCATGCTTAACATGGCCTAATGTATTAAGACAGTGATATTAACAAACCAAATTCATTATAGACCTTATTGATGATGCATACTTTATACAGGCATGCAGATGTGCCCGGAATATGTCAATGTACTAAACTGCATATTGAGCATTTTCACCTTAAAAAAAACATTATAAAGAAAATCCTTAATGCATAAAGACAATGATACTGGAGGACCAAATTCACATCATTAATAATAAAATACACTATACATGTACAAGCAAGCAGATGAAACCAGAATAATGAACACAATGCAAAGTTTCATGCTAAGTGTTTTCCTATAGAAAACCATAATAACGAAAATTCTTAATGCACAACTTAGAATGTTGCATTCTGCTTGGGCTCATCAGTAAGGTATATAATGAATTTGATACATTAAGCCACGTTAAGCACTTTCCTTTCCATTGGGGAGAAAAAGCTTACACGTTTTCACAAGATGTAATACAGGTCTAAGGTGTCCCCTGAATGTGTCTGTGAAGTTTCAGCTCAAAATACCCCATAGATATTTTTTTAATTAATTTTTTTAACTGCCTATTTTAGGGCATAATTAAAAATGCGCCGATTCAGGCTGCTGTCCCTTTAAATCCTTGCGCTTCCCGCCTCCGAGCTCACGACTGCCTTAAACAGCATAAACAAAGTTCACACAGCTAATATAACCCTCTAAATGGATCTTTACAAAATGTTCGTCATGCATGCATCGGATCATGTGAGTATAGTATTTATTTGGATGTTTACATTTGATTCTGAATGAGATTGAGGCTGTGCTCCATGGCTAAAGCTAACATTACACACTGTTGGAGAGATTTATAAAGAATGAAGTTGTGTTTATGAATTATACAGACTGCAAGTGTTTAAAAATGAAAATAGCGACGGCTCTTGTCTCCGTGAATACAGTAAGAAATTATGGTAACTTTAACCACATTTAATAGTACATTGGCAACATGCTAACGAAACATTTAAAAAGACAATTTACAAATATCACTAAAAATATCATGATATCATGGATCATGTCAGTTATTATTGCTCCATATGGCATTTTTCGCTATTGTCCTTGCTTGCTTACCTGCACAACATCTGATGATTCAGCTGTGCTGCTCCAGACGTTACTGCCTGCCCTTGTGTAATGCCTTGAACATGAGCTGGCATATGCAAATCCCGCCTGTTACGTCACAGTCGGTGTTATGTTGAGATTCGCCTGTTCTTAGGTCTTTTAAACAAATTAGATTTATATAAGAAGGAGGAAACAATGGTGTTTGAGACTCACTGTATGTCATTTCTATGTACTGAACTCTTGTTATTCAACTATGCCAAGGTAAATTTAATTTTCCATTCTATGGCACCTTTAACATAAAACTCCCATTGCTCAGTATATAATGGTAATAATAATAAGTGTAAATAGGTCAGTCTTAGGTCAATTTTCTTTATTAATAAAAAAAAATGTTCACAACAAAAATGATTATTTTTTGGTTAAAAATAAGCATTCACAAACCATCTCTTTGCCTTGCCCCAATTTGGCCGTACTAAAGCTTGTAGATGGTGACAACTTCTAGACTTCTAGAATTGACCCAGAGATGGCCTTTTTGTTGCTTGACAGATATGTATGTATATATATATATATATATATATATATATATATATATATATATATATATATATATATATATATATATATATATCAAACGATATGTCGAATGTCAGTGCTTTTTTTTTGTTACATTATTTATTTTAAAGTTGTTTTCAATTAATCAAAATAACACTAGAAGACAGTTACCTGTTCAAGAGATATTATTTTACAGATTATATGTCTTCTTTTTGGAAAGGGCGAGTTTTGATGTTGTTAGTGATGTTCACTCTGATAAAATGATCACCTGTAATCATGGGTACATCAGTACACCTCAAACTGTCATATTCATCTGTGCTGTAGAGCTGAGCCAAAACCCAAATTACATAATTACCAAAACAATTCCTCTATGAGTAAGTTGTGATTTTAAACCTCAACCACAGCAAGGTCAAATCTCTAAATGGCACATAACAATAAAACAAATTGTGGTTGTTTGTTTTACCTGTTGGTCAAACAGACCCTCCTTAAGAGAGTCTAAGTAAGCTGTTCTTTGCCTGAATGAGTTGTAAATTGTACCAGACAATTCCAATAGTCAAAAGTCTGGCTTCGCATTGCCAGCTGCCAATTTTCGGCATTATGTGCAAACATTGTGGATTATACAGTTATGCTCATGGATATCTAGTTTGTGTTCAAGCCATCTCAGGCTGAGAGTAGCTATACAAGATTAGAATATGCAGTAAGCTGGGTGTTATAATGAAATTGATGCTGTGTTTCTGTCTAATCCTCCTCAAGATGGAATGAATTAAGATTATGACTGCTGTGTTTAGCTGTATTTCATGATTTTAAGCGAGGGCAGGGATGTGTCAATGGCTGCTACTGGCGATCATTGGCTTTTACCTGGCTTCCATCTTTTCTGATTTATCTCAGAACTTTCTTCATAAAGGGTGACAAAGCTGGTCCAGTTTTGTCCTCAGGTTAAACAGCTATGCCAATGTCAGCAAAACCTCTGCTTGAAATTTCTCACTATAGGGAGCTAACACACTTACAATTGGAAGATTGTTGAAATCAGAAATGTAGGATGATGGTGTTATACAATGTTCGAGGGAAAAGAAAGACTTTATACTAGGCAAGTCCTAGGCTGTAATTTGATAGAAATAGTTAACATTTTTCAATCTTACTTATAGTTACAAAACATTAGATCTTAAAACATCTTTACCAATAGATATGATTCCTAATGTTGTGTCATAATCCGAGTTTGCATGGTTGAGTGTAAATTATACATTTATAAATTCATTATAAATTATGTATTTGATGTATTTGTATTTCTTCTAACCGCAACCCTAACCTTAGATTGTAATTTTTTTATGAAAATTATATAGTTTAAAAATTATAGTTTAATCCAATTGTCATATGTCTTTTTACATTTTTATTAACATGAAGCACTTATCAAATACTTTCAACATAGGCTCAATGAAAAAAATGTGCACTCCAAAAACATACCTATAGAAACAATTCACTGCAGTTTTAAGCTGAAATGAACACTAGTGGCAGTAAAACACCAACAACTTTTATGCCTTTTCACACAAATTATGTTTTATTAACAAAGTTCAGGAGAAGCACGTTCAGATTATTAACCTAATTAACATGAGAGGAGCGCATTCAGTTAATCATTTCAATTACTGATAAGAGGTATAAATAAACCTCTGTTCGTTGACAGTTTATCAGCATCCCTCCTCCACCTCTTTACTTTTAGTTCTAACTATTCTTATCAAAAGTGGGGGGAGTACTCTGGGTTTGGGCCAAATTTCTGAGCTGTGAGCCCTCCCCCCGGACAGCATGCCAAATACGCATAACCTTTACTCTAATTATATGTAAGTGTGAAATCGTGAAATCATAATTACATGGGCAGATGAGCAATACTTATTTTCATGTAGTTTCTTGTGCAATACTATGTTATGACATAAAAACTTACCATACTGCATGATTTGTAAACTAATACGTTTTGACATTTGCATCACATAGTCAGCTCCAGCCTTTTCTGATGTAGTCAATTGTCATGATAAAAAAATAAAAGAAATGTATAAGCAAGCTTACATGGCGTGGTTGTTTCAAGAAAATAACATTTGCTTTTGTTAACACTATTGGTTAGATTTAGGATAGGGTTTAGTGTAGGTGGTACTCTCTTTTAAAACTTGATAGAGCATTTTAGTGCCACTGTAACATACAACAATCAGTGTAAAAAAAAAGAGAAAAGTTTCCAGATTTATGGAGACTGTCCTCGCTGCAAATTTTAGTGCAATGGCGTGCTGGATTAAATCAAATGCGTAGTGGACACGATTTATTTTCCTCAAACCAGTTCAGCGCAAACTCAGCCCCACAGTCAAGATTTCATTCCTCATGTCAATTACAGTGCTGATTGCCTACTGTCACAGACACGCCAGGCTCCACAGTCACCCAATCACAGCGCACTCCTCACCAGAGTACTAATCACCCACACCTGTCACGCATCAGCAACACCATCACAGGCACTACAAAAGACACAGCAGCACACACAGTCACTGGACTCCTCCAACGATTACTTACCTGTATCCAGCGTTCTCCATGTCTCCACGTCTAGTCTCCTCGTCTCCTGTGAGTGTCTCTGTGTCTGGTCTGCTCCTCGTCTGCTGCCATCCACGATCCCTGGGAAATCAGTTCCACGATCACCCTCTGCCACGAATTATACCTACCTACACTTACCTGCACTTTGCTTGCCATCTCTGGTTGTTCAATAAACACTACTTGTATTATACCTGTGTCTCCGTCCCCTTCTGTATGTAACAGAAGACTGGGCCAAACCATCTGAACAACCAAGATGAGCGTTCCCGACCCTTTTCAAGACCTTGTGGATGCACTTCGCCGCACGCTCACCAGCACTCCCACAACAACACCACCAGCGCCCACTTCCGCATTCCCCGCTGCATATCCTTCGCCACCTGTGGTCGCCAGTCCCATGGCCAAACAGGCGCCCTTCTCTGGCTCGGCGGAGGACAGCAACGGATTCCTGCTTCAGTGTTCGCTGGTCCTGGAGATGCAACCGCACATGTATCCAACGACAGTTCCAAAGTGGCGTTCATAATCTCTCAACTCAACGGAAAGGCTCTTCGCTGGGCTGAACCACTCTGGTCACAGAAAAACCCCATTGTTCAGTCATTGTCAAGCTTCACTGCTCATTTCAAGGAAGTCTTTGGAAAACCAGCCTGGGATTCCTCTATCGGTGAGAGATTATGCAAACTCAAACAAGGTTCAATGTCTGTGACTGACTATGCTCTCCAGTTCAGAACACTAGTTGCATCAAGTGGTTGGAACGAACAAGCCCTCATCGCCACCTATCATTAAGGTCTGGACCCCCGTGTGCGGTTGCATCTCGCTGCATATGAGGATACCATCAGGCTCGAAAGATTCATCCAACTCTCCATCAGATTCGCCACTCGTATGCAGTCGTGTCTCGAAGAGCACCAGGGCTAGTCGTTCTTCCCATCCATCCTCCGCCAGCCAGAATCTGTCAGACTCCCAGAACCAGCCAGCGAACCCATGCAAATAGAAAACTCACGTCTCTCTCATCGACATCTGTCTTCAAGTTAATGCTCTCCTCGACTCTGGGTCAGCCGGAAATTTCATCTCCGGAGCCCTCTGCCGCCAGCTTCAACTCAAGACAACAGCCACACCGAAAATCTACCAAATCTACTCGGTAACGGGAAGACCCCTACGTCAAGTATGTTACTGTGTTGGCCCTCTCCAACTCCAAATCGGCATTCTTCATACAGAAGAGATCCACCTGCTGGTCCTGGTGGATTCAACGGCTGATGTGATTTTAGGGCACCCCTGGCTAGAGCAGAATAACCCCATTATCTCCTGGAGAACAGGAGAGATCCTGAAGTGGGGTAACCAATGCTTCACTGACTGTTTTCCCAAGTTTCCTGTTCCTAGTCTCCCACTTTCCGAAGAAGTCCAAGTCTGTGTTACGTCTGTGAAAAGTCCACTCGAAAACCGCTCAACGGACATCCCTGCATGTTACTCCCACTTCAGCGATGTCTTCTGTCCGAAGAAGGCCACCACGCTGCCTCCTCATTGCCATGGGACTGCGCCATAGACCTCATTCCCGGTGAGTCAGTGCCCAGAGGGAAAATCTTTTCCCTTTCCATCCCGGAGGAGAAGGCCATGGAGGAATACATCACCGAAGCTCTGTCTCAAAGCTACATATGTCCGTCTACTTCCCCTGCTGCTTCCAGCCTTTTCTTCGTGGCGAAGAAGGACGGAGGCTTGCGGCCCTGCATCAACTACAGAGCTTTAAACAAAATCACTGTTAAATTCAGATACCCGCTTCCTCTCGTCCCATCAGCTCTGGAACAACTCCGCGGAGCCACTGTGCTCACCAAGTTGGTCCTCCGCAGCGCATATAACCTCATCCGAATACGTGAGGAGGACGAATTGAAGACAGCTTTTGTGACCCCTACCGGTCACTGCGAATATCTCATGATGCCGTATGGACTCGTCAACGCCCCCTCCGTATTTCAGGATTTTATGCATGAGGTGCTCTGGGAGTTCCTGCACAAGTCAGTTCTGGTTTACATCGACGACATCCTGATCTACTCCCGGAGCTTGGCCGAACATCGCCGTCACGTTGCGGAGGTCCTACAACGCCTGAGGGCTTTCCATCTGTTTCTAAAAGCCAAGAAATGCACTTTCCATCAGCCCTCAGTGCAATTTCTGGGTTATAACATCGATCGCAGTGGCATCCGCATGGATGAGAGGAAGGTCGCTGCTATCAAGGACTGGCCCATTCCCACCTCCGTTAAAGAACTGCAAAGATTCCTGGGTTTCGCCAATTTCTACCGAAGATTCATCCAAGGTTACAGTATCATCACCACCCCCCTCATGGATCTGCTATGCAGTGAGCCCAAGTCTCTGTCCTGGGCTCCAGCCGCCACTCAAGCCTTCGACACCCTCAAGAAAGCGTTCACCTCCGCTCCCCTCCTGGTTCATCCTGATCCTGATATCCCCTTCATCGTTGAGGTAGACGCCTCTACCACAGGAGTGGGAGTCTTGTCCCAGCAGCAGGGGAACACCCGTAGACTCCATCCATGTGCCTTCTCCCGCAAACTCAACCCGGCGGAGGTCAGTTATGACATTGGCAACAGGGAGCTTCTCACCATCAAGTTCGCCCTGGAGGAGTGGAGGCATTGGCTCGAAGGAGCCCAACATCCGTTTGTGGTTCTGACAAACCATAAAAACCTGGAGTACTTACGGGACGCCAAGAGATTGAATCCCCGCCAAGCAAGATGGGCTCTTTTCTTCACCAGGTTTAACTTTACCATCTCCTACCGCCCTGGATTGAAGAACATAAAAGCTGATGCTCTTTCCTGTATTCATGGTCCTGACGAAAGTACCGACGACCCAGAGCCCATACTCCCCGAGAAACTATTTGTCAGCCCCATCGCCTGGTCCGAAGAAACACTCCCCGAGTCCAATGCCTCCACCAACACCCCGCTGGATTGCCCCCAAGGTTTGCAGTACATTCCCCGGACACGGCGCACTCCCCTCATTCACGCATCACACACGTCACTGGGCACTGGCCACCCAGGGGTCAATGAAACCCTCTTGTTGTTGAAACAACGCTTCTGGTGGCCCAACATAGCAGCTGACGTCAGGAGGTATGTGCAAGGGTGCAGGGAATGTGCCATCTCAAAGAGCCCTTGTCATCTTCCCACCAGGAAACTACAACCTCTGCCCGTTCCCAACCGCCCCTGGTCACACCTAAGAGTGGATTTCATCACAGATCTTCCAGCCTCCAATGGAAGCACTTGTATCATGGTGGTAGTGGATCGGTTCTCTAAGTCCTGTCGATTAATTCCCCTGCGAAGACTTCCTACGGCAATGGATACAGCTGAGATCATGTTCAACTATGTTTTCAGATACTATGGACTGCCCGAAGATATTGTATCTGACCGTGGATCTCAGTTCACCTCACAAGTCTGGAAATCTTTCTTCAAGCTCCTAGGTGTAACCGTAAGCCTCTCCTCTGGCTACCATCCCCAGACGAACAGGCAGACGGAGAGGAAGAGGAGATCGGCCGTTTCCTACGTACCTTCTGTCACGGCCACCAGAACTCCTGGAACCAGTTTCTGGGTTGGGCCGAGTACGCTCAGAACTCCCTCTGACAGCCTACCACTGGACTTACTCCCTTCCAGTGCATACTCGGCTATCAACCCCCACTGTTCCCCTGGACCAGGGAACCATCTGATGTCCCTGCAGTGGATTACTGGTTCCGGGAGAGCGAGAGGGTTTGGGACTCAGCTCATCTCCAACTCCAACGAGCCCTACGCAGGCGCAGGATGACAGCGGACCTTCGACGTTCCAAAGCACCCAACTACCAGCCGGGACAGAAGGTCTGGCTGTCGACCCGGGACATCAGGATGCGCCTGCCCTGTAGGAAGTCCTAGATTCATTGGCCCCTTCACCATCAGCCGACAGATCAACCCCGTTACCTATCGGCTACAACTTCCCCCTGAGCATAAAATTCATCCCACTTTCCATGTCTCATTGTTAACCTCACCATCCTTCTGTCACTCTTCCCACAGAGCCTGGCGAAGCCGAGGAACCTGCCGTGGATGGCAGGTAGCTCCTTGTCTACCTGCCATCCACGATCCCTGGGAAAACAAGACAAGTATCAGTTCCACGATCACCCTCTGCCACGAATTATACCTGCCTTCACTTACCTGCACTCTGCTTGCCATCTCTGGTTGTTCAATAAACAATATTTGTATTATACCTGTGTCTCTGTCCCCTTCTGCATGTAACACCTACAAAATGCTACAACAAATACTAACCCCTAACCCTACCCTACACCCAGACGCAGCCTATGCAATTCAGAGTCTTAATGAGTGAGTCATTGAATGAGCAAGAGATTTAGCATCAAAACAGCTGATTTATTCAGGGACAAAACAATGTTTTTCTTTATGAGTGAGTCATTGAGGTATTAGGTGTGTTCAGCTTGAAGAGGCACTGCGCTGACCGATCAAAGTACCATGAAAGTGATTAAAGAGCAGATGGCTCTGTATGCTTTCAAATTGCTCTTGCGGTACTTTGATGTCATACACTGATCTGTCTGCGCAGTGCCGCTTTAAGTCAAACACACTTGTTAATTAGACCGATTCATTCAATAACGAAACATCACACTGTGTTGCTCAAAGACACGCAATGGCTCTACTGTGGATTTGTTTGAAACCATTTCCATTAGCAAAATAAAGCAAAATCAAAATTGTCTAAAATGTAAGTGATCTAATATTACCTTTTATTAATTTTAGTGGCATATTTGTCCCAAACCCCAGATAATTTCCAACCCTGGTGTGTGTGCGGCGTGATAGCGGGGGATGGGGTTCTTTTTTGAGTGCAAGCAGAGGCCCCTTCTGCTACAAGGCTCGTTTCAAGTGAAATGTTACAGCCTACAGTCTGGTTTGGGACAAAAAAAAAAAAAAAAAAAAAACAGGCATCCACTATGCATTTAATTCAGTACATCTTTGCACTACAGGCTACATCTTGAATTTATGTTCATCATTTCAGATAAAACTGAACATGTTTTAAGCCCCACTCTCTTTTCACTGTGAAAGTGTTGTGAAACATGCAAGAAGCGATGTAATATCATTTTGCATTTTTTTCAAATGAGCCTGCCTGGGTTGTATATCTTATATGAAAAAGAGATCTGGACACAGCATCAAACAGCTAGCCTTATTTTTGTGCCATGGGCTTTAGCTAATTTATTAATTTGTGGATTATATTGGTTTTGTAATGTTTAGAAACTGAAATTGCTTAATTGAATAAATTATAAAATGTATTAATAAATGAATAATTACTAATTATTATTAATAAATACAGTTACAATTTGTTTTTGTTTTTGTTTTTGTTTTTTTTTAATCAAGATCTTTGTGGCAGGCAAACAAATAAGAAAGAAATATCTGCCAAAGAACGTTTCTTGATCATGTTTCAGTATAACTCCCATCTTCTGTCCCTGTGGATGGTGAAATTACTCCCATTGCATTTAAAACTTAGATAAAGCTATTTGTTTATCATTCTTTATTAAAAACATCAAATGTTCCATCAACAAACATAGTTCTGACAGTTGAGAAAAGCTTTTTATGTTATTACCTGATGGATTTTAGAGAGAGAGAGAAAAAATAGCATCTCTTTGTTTTGTCCCTGTTGCCCTGTTTAGAACAATCTATCTCCAGGGTAACCACCACATCCTGTCTGTCTGATTTTCAATTACTCACGAGGTCCTGTCCTCCACTTCACTGTCTCAGCGAAACCTTATCCTGCTTACAGGCCCGATACCATCTGTGCTCTTCCCTTTTGTTTCTTTTTCTCTCGGCCTGTCTCCTCCTATTCTTTGTCTCATTCTTTTTCTTCTTCAGCCATTACCTCTATCTTTCACTCTTTCTCCAAATGTCTTCTCTGTCTTTCTCAGTGTCCCTCGCTCGCTTTGTTTCACCATTCTTGTTTGCGACCTAAAACTTGCACTACATTGTTCTACATGATGTTATGTCCTGCCCAAGCTTTTGTCAAGTTTACACATGAAACAATGAAGAGCATTTATAATTACAGTTTTAATATAAACATATTAAATATATTAATATATTTGTAATAATGCATTAGATATACAATGCTTTCATTGATATCGGTAACACATTTTGAATTGTTTAACAGTTGATTAATAATTATAATTATAATAATAATAAAAAAGTAATAAAAATTAATAAAATTAATTATGTTTAAATTCAGTGGCCATTTATTAATAACAGTTTTTATATATAAATACAATGCATTCATTGATATTTGTCAATAATTTAAAATAATAATAATAAAACAGTTTAGAATTAAATTTACTAGTATTTGTTAAAGTAATGAATTATTATTTGATTGTTTATTAGAAATGCAATGCACTCATCTGTCAGACATTTTTTAGAGAAGATTGGATTCACAGCTGCTGCAGTGGAATGCTCCATATTCATCACACTCATAATTGCTCTCTGCATCAATTTTTCACCTCACTCACACTCTACAAAGCCCTTCACTGCATAAAATTTCAAGTCTCCTGAATCTAAACAGATCCAGCCCCCCACTCCCTGTTCTTCAGTGTGTGATTTCAATGCCACCTCATTGCATTATCAGTCAAACAGTGAAGTACCTTGTACATTAACCATATGTATGTATGTGTGAAAGAATGTGTAAGTGGCAGGATGCTTTCGCTATCTTCTATTCACAGTTCCGCTGCAGGGTTTTTGTGCGACACACAGTAAAAGGTGTTGTGTTGCCTGAGTAGCGACACTGCTGCAAGTGAGAGAGATTCACAGCCAGCCACTCCCTTCAGATAAGCTGGCGTGAACACCAGAGAGAAGAATTTCCATTAAATAATCAATGGGAGAGCAAAATATCTCTCTCTATTGCTGCTGTCGGACATATGCATATCTGTAACACGTTCTGATCTAGACAAACTCAGACACATATTGTCAAGGAGAAACACACAGTGGGAAACATGAAAAATTCTTTATGGGAGAACGAATGTAATCAATTCATACACATTTTAGTTACATACTGGAAGACCTTGAGTTGTACACATTTGAGCTAAAGAGCAGTAAGTTTGCTTACTGTCATTCTGCGAAAGGTCAGGTAAATTAATAGAATTTGATAGGAGCATATTAATTCTAAAGTAAGCAAATCTGACAATAACAGGACTCACAGTTGTACAGTGTACTTTACAAGCCTTGTGCTGAAAGTCTTGAAACTACTTAGAATTGAATGCCGATGCCACATTTAAACTATCAACACAATCACACACAAAGCTTGTCATGATTGATTCATAGCCTAGGTACAAAGTCTTTTATGTCAACTAAAAGAATAAATAAATGTATAGAGAGAACAAAGAACAAACGTTAGCTTTTATTTTATTTTATTATTGTTTACAACCCGAATTCAGGAAAATTTGACGTTTTTTAAATTTGAATAAAATGAAAACTAAAAGACTTTAAAATGAGCCAATATTTTATTCACAATAGAACATAGATAGCATAACAAATGTTTAAACTGAGAAATTTGACATTTTATCCACTAAATGAGCTCATTTCAAATTTGATGCCTGGTACAGGTCTCAAAAAAGTTGGCACGGGGGCAACAAATGGCTGAAAAAGCAAGACATTTTGAAAAGATTCAGCTGGGAGAACATCTAGCAACTAATTATGTTAATTGATATCAGGTCTGTAACATGATTAGCTATAAAAGGGATGTCTTAGAGAGGCAGAGTCTCTCAGAAGTAAAGATGGGCAGAGGCTCTCCAATCTGTGAAAGAGTACATAAAAAGATTGTGTAAAACAATGTTCCTCAACGTCAAATTGCAAAGGCTTTGCAAATCTCATCATCTATAGTGTATAACATCATCAAAAGATTCAGAGAAACTGGAGAAATCTCTGTGCGTAAGGGACAAGGCCGAAGACCTTTATTGGATGCCCGTGGTCTTCGGTCCCTCAGACGACACTGCATCACTCATCAGCATGATTGTTTCAAAGACATGGGCCAGGAATACTTCCAGAAACCACTGTTGGTAAACACAATCCGCCATGCCATCTGTAGATGCCAACTAAAGCTCTATCGTGCAAAAAGAAAGCCATATGTGAACATGGTCCAGAAGCGCCATCGTGTCCTGTGGGCCAAGGCCCATTTAAAATGTTCTATGGTCAGACGAGTCCAAATTTGACATTCTTGTTGACTAAAGATGAGGGAGACCTTCCAGTGTGTTATCAATGTTCAGTTTAAAAGCCAGCATCTCTGATGGTATGGGGGTGCATAAGTGCATAAGGTATGGGCAGCTTGGATGTTTTGGAAGGCACTATGAATGGTGAAATGTATATAAAGGTTTCCAGACGATGTCTATTTCAGGGAAGGCTTTGTGTATTTCAGCAGGACAATGCAAATCACATACTGCAGCTATTACAACAGCATGGCTTCGTCGTAGAAGAGTCCGGGTGCTGAACTGGCCTGCCTGCAGTCCACATCTTTCACCTATAGAGAACATTTGGCGCATCATTAAACAAAAAATATGTCTAAGACGACCGCAAACTCTTCAGCATCTGGAAAACTATATTAGGCAAGAATGGGACCAAATTTCAACACCAAAACTCCAAAAATGCATAACCTCAATGCCCAGATGTCTTCAAACTGTTTTGAAAAGAAGAGAAGATGCTACACCATGGTAAACATGTCCCCGTCCCAACTATTTTGTTCTATTGTGAATAAAATATTGGCTCATGTGATTTGAAAGTCCTTTACTTTTCATTTTATTCAAATTAAAAAAAATAAATAAATAAAAAACGCCCCAACTTTTCCGGGTTGTAAAATGTTTTTATCAAAATTTGCATATTTGATGAAGAAGTTGGAAACATGGGTAAAAACAGACCAAAAAAGGTATCTGTGTGATAAAGAAACAAAGTTAAGAAAAAAAACATGAGGCCAATTCACACTGCACCAACAGACTCCAACCAACTACCATCACCAGATTACAGTACATCACTTCTCAGACATTCCAAGATTCGACAAGCACCGATTCATCATGTTCAGTTTGCGAAAGCAAGCTTAGACAGACACCAACAGGGGTAATGCTGCCTTCATGTGCTATTAGAAATGTGATAATTCCCACTTCTGAAGTCGTGATTACGAGCTAATCACACTTAAGTTTTGAAATGGGAGGGCATTCATGTGCAATTCTTACCTAGGAAACTCGTATTTACGATAATTCCGAAAGCACGTGAAGGCAGCATAACACACTGATGCGACAAAACCCAACAAAGTATCTATTGCCTTCTATCGACATCTGTTGTTTCAATGTGAATTGGCCTACGCTACCATTCCGAATTTTGTGTCATTAAGATGTAAAAAAAAAAAAAAGAAATTATTTTATAATGTTACAAATGATTTCTATTTCAAATAAATGCTGTATTTTATTTGTTCTTTCAGTTCATCAAAGAATCATGAAAAAAATGTTTCATAGTTTCCACAACTACAATTAATATTGATTATAACAAGGAATGTTACTTGAGCACCAAATCAGTATATTAGAATGATTTCTGAAGAATCATGTGACATTGAAATGAAGTGTGAATCATGTGAAATTGAAAATTCAGCTTTGTCATCAAATAAAAAAAAATAAAAAAAATTACAAATTAATTTATTTTACAGCATAATAATAGTTCCGAAAGTATGGTGTGTTTTGTTAGGGTTGAGCCTTCTTTCAAAAAAACTGAAATATCTTACAGACCCGAAACTTTTGAGAAGATTTTAGTTTTTTTTTAACACCTGTTGAATGATCCTGTATTTTGTTGTCTGCTAACTATTCCAAAGCAAGGAGATGTCCGTTTAATGTAATATATATGGTCCAACACAAAATAATGCTGTAAAAATGCAAACTAACTTTCTTCAAAACTTTCAAATTTACAAACAGAAAACTTGATGATGACAGAGGTTCAGAGAGTTCATGAATGAAAAGTTTGACACTTTTTTTTTTTTTTTTTTTTATAAAAAAAATGAATGCTTATACAAAAAGTTGGCACTCATTTCCCCTCAAGTCACAGAGACAGAGGAAGGGCTGACAAACGTCACTAAGAAAGCTAACAACACTCATAACACGTCTGCACAATCTCTTTTGAAGGTTCACATTCCTGGAGATTCATCCACTGCCGCCCCCCTCCCCCCACGGCCTGCCACTTCAAAGGCAGGAAGCTCGAGAATCTGGTGTTCGGTTGCACAACATGGAGATGCGGCAAACAGACAGCTACTCTGTCATTACTGCCTCTCACATATACAATATATTCATTACAGGAGGAAAAGTTGAGCGATGCTGATTTTGTTAGTCTTACATATGGGAACAAATCTTCCAAGAACAATTCAGCTCTATTGAAGTATCATGACATATATGGGAAGTAAAATACAATGGAGAAGAGGAAAATGAGTGTATGTTTCTTATAACTTTCATAAAGTACAACTACAATAAAAGGATTATCTTCCAACATATCCCCAGGGCTCCATTGTAGGCTCACTTTAAATCAGTTACATCTACAAGATTGCATGAACCAGTGTAGATTCCCCACCCCCCAAATCTAAACCTTAAACTATCTTAAAAACATGTTGGAAATTTTGAAAGATATATCATCTTGTCTGTATAGTCAGAATATGCAATTGTAAAAGGTTTTCAAATAGCACGGAAGAAAGTGTTGGGCCATTTGTGCCGGTTTGGATTCCAGCACAATTCTGAAAATACATCCCAGCTGCAATATTCTGTATCATCTTGACCCATCAACACTCTCAGTCGTTTCCAAGACCCCACTGATATGAGAGGCCAAGGCATGGAGGAAGCCATGCATGTGAAGAGAGATTTTGGATTACCACAGCTGGTGAAGTGTAAATTAAGGGCAAATCAGCTTAGAGTAATCCGTAGGACTGTTGTGTTGGATCATACGATGCAACTTGACACTACTGATGCGCTTGTTAGTTTGATGCACGTGGCTCGACTTTCAGCTGTCTGGAGAGAAGAATGAGTCTGCAGTATTTTAAGGCTGAGGTAATTGCTGCATTTTCAATATCTAGGACAAAAGTTCAGGTCGGACTCATCAGAGCCTTTGGGATATGTTTCACCTTTCTAACAATAGCAGCTTCACATATTGTGTGCTATTAAGGTGGCTTGTCTCTTGACCGATCATTTTCCATGCTTAATCTTTCCATTATTAGGTACACAGAGGGGAGATTGTAGTTGTGTCGTGCACTGGAGCTGAACATAAATATTTTATAGCCATCGAGCTTGATAAATATTTGTCTTATGATGGCAGATACGATATGCGTTTTATAATCAGCATATAAAGCACCGGGACTCTGCTGTTTTACTGTTAGGGTCAAACACAAAGCTATGTTTTTCTATTCATGAAACAGAGGAGAGTCCCATCAGGCCCAATTTCCTGTGCAATTTGGATGAGCTATAAACGCACTCCTTTTTGCTTCTCTTTGATCCCTACATTTGAACATTATTAATATGAGAAGCATCTTGCAGTTGATATTTGAGAAGGTTTAATAGGAGATTTTTAAAAAGATATATTTTCCATAAGTGCCCCTCTCATTTTCTTGTCAATAAAACACAACAGATTAAACATAACAGGTTTATTGCCCATTAATTGTTACTGATTAAACCTGCATGTACTGTATGTATGGCCTGAATTAATATATCTTGTTGAAAGCCAGAACTGATTGAATGATAATTCTCTCTGCTATTTGATTCCGGAAATTATCTTTTATTTAATTCCTTTTGAAGCACTCTGTGACATGTAGTTGCACACAACACAATAAGCAAATAAGCAAACCTAAACAGATGTATGAATTTTGGCATGAAGAGGACGCAATCATGAATCATGGCCACACAGAAACTACACATTTTATGAACACGACTATGAACAGAGATAACTAAAGTTCTTAAATACACAAGATAATGAACTCAATACAAAACAGGTGTGCATTAATCAATCAGACAATGAATCGCCAAACGAAAACAGGAAGACACTGATAAAACATGACAGATTTGTTTATAAAGAATCAAATTATAGCTTCATTAAATGTATGGATATTGTAATGTTAAAATCGATTTCACACGTTCAGTTGTGATGAGGGTTACACTTTATTTTAGTGCTGTAGTTACATTGTAATTACTCAAATAAGTACTGAGTACCATTAATTAACTACATATTTACTATAGTTACAGTTAGGGTTAGGATTTGGTTTAGGGCTAGTTAATTGTAATCATGCATAATTTACTGTTATTGCTATAGAGTAAGACTTGATTTTCCTGCTAAGACAAAAAGCTGAGATCAAGCACCCTGCAATAAAGCAATAAAACTCATCTGAGGAGAAGATCTCAAAGAAATTTGCCCAAGCTCTATAATATTTATTATTATAAATATTCATGCATTTCTTACTCTTGGAGTCATCTTTGAGCAATAAATGTTATTTCCTGAATTGGCTTCTTATTGTTTAATTGTCTTGTAATCAATTGGCATGATACGTTTTTAACTGAAAAATAAAATGTTATATTTGATTTACTCTGGATTCTTCTGAAATCATTATTTCCAGTAGATTAACGTGGAGTTTGGTACTACCGCAAATTTGTTTTTAGGATAGATCATACGGAATGCTCAATGAATGGAGCATGGGACACATCATTTGAGACCATTTCGATTTCTGACTATTGCTGCCTTAGTAAGTTGCAGTTTTTTCTCTAAATATACAAAACTATGCTTTTTGTTACGAGTAAGCAGAGAGCGACTGACTTGAAGGTAGATATTTACCCTGCATCCTCTGTCTAAGAACAGAACTGACTAGTTTGTGCCTGTGAATAGTACATAATCGGCCGATGTAACTTCCTGTGCGATATCGGGTCCATAATGAACAAATTATTGAAAGCACGGGATACCCAGAATAAATCAATGATCTAAATTAATACAAAACCAATGAATAATTCCTAATTAGGAACATGATCTAAGCGTAATAATCATTTGAAATTGGAGTAAGATTAAATGCACAGCTAAAGTAAAATTTAAACTAAATTCAAACTTAAGTGAACTTCACAGGGGCACTGAAAAGACATACACGCATTACACCTTCGCTCAGGCTGTCGGAATCCATTTTTGGGCCGATGGGGCCTTACAATAGTAAATACATGTAGTAATGACACTGTAAAATAAAGTGTTACCCCTAAAGTTATAGATTACCTAAAAATTAAAATGTTGTTCCTATTATTTACGCACCCTGGTGTCAATCTAATCCATATTATTTTCTCTTCTCTCTCTCTTTCTCTCTTTAATAAAACACAAAAGGAAATGGATGGCAGCAGTGTTGTTATTGTTAAGCTGAAACTGAAACTAGAAGCTAGAATAAAATAGAAATATTAAAACTTAAACCAACATGAGAAATGTTGCTTTGGCAACAAACTGAAATAAAATATGAATAAATACTATAGTATAATATAATATAAATAATACTAAAATAACAGTATCATAAGTCTTCTAAACATTTTTGTGACCAGCTAACTAAAATTGAATTTTAAACATTTTTAATGACTGAAAAGTTTCACCTCTACTGAAGCTCTTAAATCGAACATGAGACCTATACCTAAAATGTGAATATCCTGAGTTTAACTAAAGAAAAAAAAAAGCTTAAAAAAAACAGTTCTTATTTAGCCAGATAGTAAAGTGGTCAAATATAAATTTTGAAGATTTACTTGAGCTTTCTCATTCACAGTGGCATATGAAACACAATGTAATTCGATTCACTGAGAGTTTGACATTGCTGTGAATTTCAGTGCCTTTTTCCATCCTCAAATTCTTTCAGCACGCTCAAAATTAGCAAAACTAAAGCTAGATCTAGAAATGATGGAACTGTCCACGAGCAAATAAACTAAAGCACAGAAACCAGTAGAAAGAAGTGACCTCATTTAGAGCTGCATGAAAATCCTAAACACGATGTAGAACAAATTAGCTTAGCGAGGTGGACATATTAAAGCAGTTTCACACAAGCATGTCTTTGACAGAACCTGGTACCAAAACAGCCAGGATGAATATACAACTTACTGCAGCTTACAAGACTCCATAAACAGCTTATGATGATAGCAACTGAGCACTGGACACTCTGAAAAGTTTGCACAACTAGACAACTTATGGATAGCTTGTATTAGCTGTTACACTCCCTTCCAAAAGACATGAGAACAGATTTATTTTGTGGCACATAACAAATATATCTGCTTACCTGCTTATCGGCAACCTACTCATATTGCTAAACATCATCTGTCACTTAATTATTGTGCAATAATTAACAGATATAATGGAGAAAAGCAATAATTTAATACAATTTCAGCAGCCAGATGACCTTCTGCCTAGCCCCAAATTGTGGAACATAGAAAGCGGTTACAAACATGTAATAACAAACTAATCACAAAGGCATCAGCTGGCAAGGGGATTTGGAGGCTCAGGGGATGCGTGGCACAGATTTTCAGGTTAATAATCACTTGTTTGTGTGGATGTTAATGAACTCAACAGGGTTTACACCAATAAATGCCTTCAAGCCCCCATGGCACTTTATAGTTAGAGTCACAGCCTGGCGCCCTTCATGAATATACAGTATACGGCTCCAAAAATGAACCCTCTTCTCATTTAACTAATTAAACAGGGGAGAGAAAACAGTAAACAAAGCTCTCTGACCCTGTTATCTTTGAGGGGAAAGGGGAAAAAGAGGCTTTGAGGGAAAGGTTGGAAAAGGCTACAGCCTCTGTGGAAATCTGAGAAAGCTTTCAGACGGCTGTTCTTGTTTGGTGCAAACCCTGGAGTACTATGTGACTTTGGTACGGTGCCCTCTTTACTCGCATAGCTGCATACATCAGCATTGTTGGTGATTGTGTTTGGGGTCTGACTTGATTTGATAATGGTTTATTTTGATGACTTTGTATATATGTACATAAAAAAAACAAAAAACATTTAAATTGTGGTGTGTGTGTATATGTGTGTGTGTGTGTGTGTATGTGTGTGTGTGTGTGTGTGTGTGTGTGTGTGTTTTACCCAGCCATGAATATATTGTTTTACAAGAACTTCTGCAGACTTTAAAAGCTGATTGGTCAAGTGGTGTTCCAAAAGTGTTGACATTACAGTCCAACAGCACTCTTCACTGTTTGTATCACTCCGCTTGTCTGTGTTTGTGAATTCCAGATAGACTTATTAGTGGTAGGTATTTTTTAGTGGCTGTGTCCAAAATCACATACTCTCCAAGAAAACATATCAGAATCTCACCGGATGTAATAGGATTTCTGGGTACGTTTCGCCTAGCTTTTAATGAATACTGTGAATTCGGACATATCACTTTTTTTTTTTTCTTTTTTTTCTTTTTTTTCCGCCTACAATATTATATATACTATATTGTAGGGAAGTATGTAATTTCAGGTTTGGCTGCCCACATCCAAATATTGGTACTTCCCAACTATTCAGTAGGCGAAAAACAGTATGTGAAATCTGTGGCGTTATTTTCGGGTGGAAATAGTGTTTCCCCCTTGGGAGGGTTTCTGGTGTCTACAACGCCACTGTGTAAAAAGAGTTCAAAATTCAAAGTCTTCATAAAAAAGGATTTAAAATATACCAACTAGATCCGCTGAGATTCCAAAGTGCACATCTGATGGACACTTTGGGACTATTTGGAGAGGAGTCATGGGCTCAGTCCCAAATGGCACGCTAAGCCTCACAGTCTTCCTTCATGTTCAAGCTTTGTGATGTAATGTTGCTTTAACTGTCAGGTAGAAGTCTGCTGTGGAGCTTCTCTGTGCTGGGTCGGCAGAAATGTGAATAAAGAGCACATAGCATCCTCAAAGGGAGTACTTGTGAGCACCTGAAATGTGACAATGGGACTTGGGACACTTGTGGACTTAACAGACACAGGTATGTGGCTGCCACTGTAAGTCTGCAAGGCCACAAAATGTGTGGGGACAGGGCCATGAATGGCAAGGAAACAATGCAGCTGACAGAGCAAGTCAAATGACAGTGACAGCATGGGGGATGCAGTAGACTACATCCAGATTTCATATTCATACTATATACAACATACTTTTTAATGGTGATGTACTAGGCCCCTGCAGTTCTTTTGCAAAACTTCAATATATGCATTAATACATTTAAAATTCAACTCTGATGAGCAATGGTACACCTGAACAGAATGACACATTATGAACATTTTACATTTCACATATGCATGTTCACATTTGACAACAACTGAAAAACAGTGTGGGCGGACATAGAAAATGCTTATGGCTAATTATTCAGATGACACAGCAGGAGATGAATAATCTCAAAGATACCTCTCAAAAAGTAGCCTTTTGCATTAATTGTTTGTTCTCTGTCTTGTATATATCTCGATACTGACTGAGAAACTGCTTCAGACAGAGCAGTCCAAATTAATGTGAATCGAATCAGAGAGTTATGTAAACCATGTTTGATCAATTCACTGAAAAGAAAGAACCGACTCAAAAGAATGATTAATTCAGAAAAGATCTGCTGTTTCAGTCGACAGAAATATACTAGATATACATAATAATTGCTGAAATATTCGCAGGCAGGAAACATTTCTCAGGTCAGAAGGATCATGGTATGTACAGTGCGTGCAGCCTTACAGCTGAAAGCGCCACTGGCAAAGTTCCTCATCAAATGTAGTACCTATTCTTTATGCGATTTTGGATGCAGCTACAGTCTTTATGAGTGAGTCAGTAGCTATGTAACTCCCTCGATGCACAACAAAAAAACTCACCAGTGGACCAATTTCATTTCACAGCATCCTGAATGTTGGTTTGATCATTCTAAAATGCCTGAGCCAAAGTCTGTAATCAAAATGGTTGATTATAATTCCCTCTCAGAACTGTCTAACATGCGTTCTCAAACATCAGGCATCTGAACCAAAGATAACAGGACAAGTTTTTTGTATTTCTTCTGCACACTCTAAGGTGCAAGTAAGTATGGAAAAACTTCCATTTTTTATTAGAGAGAGTTTGTGCCAATTTCCCGGGATGGAAACGGTGCTTTATTCACAAATGTCTTATGCGACTATTCCAATTTTGCACACAAGTTAAATTCGCTACATTGGATGGAAGTTAATGAAGCATTTATTTAACCGATTTGTTCAAAACATGGAACCGTTCAGGAATGAAACACCACTACTGTGTGTTGATCAGTGTTCTGTTGTGGTTATATTTGAAACTACAGTTTATCAGCATTGTCATAAACTTGCTGATATGGTCACGAAATACTTGTGCTAGTGTAATATGATTATTTTGCATGTTCGTGTTAATATACAATTTATTTAAATATTATAGAGCATAGGTCTTCAACCCTGTTCTTGGGGACCCACTTTCCTGCAGAGTTTAGCTCCAACCCTAATCAAACACACCTGAACCAGCTAATCAAGCTCTGTAGCATCACTGCCCAGGTGTTCTGAAGCAGTTTGGAAATAAAATTTGCAGGACAGTGAGTCCCCAGGAGCAGGGATGAAGACCTAAGTTAGAGAGTACTAATATTCAATTTCACCCTTACGAAAAAGTATACTTCCAGTTCATTTTGTCAAGTATACTTAAGTAATGTTCAAGTATATATTTTTAAGTATTCTTTATGTAGTAAGTATACTAGTATCGATGTACTAGTAGTACTAAACTTGTAAGTGTACTATTTCAATATTGCTTGGGATGGAATTGGCCCAATTGAAGTATATGTTTAAGTGTACTATAAGTATAACAGTAGTAAATTTTAAGTACACAACTAGTTCACAACTACGTTTCTCATTTGTACAACAAGTGAACTTATAGATATACTAGTAATTTACTATTTTAATACTAGTAGTAAACTTTTAGTATATGAAAGTACAATTTGAAATATACTCTCAGTAAACTACTATGTCAGGATGGGATTCAGAACGATGATCGAACACAGATGGAGTAGATCGAATCCATCAACACCCCCAAAGCTTCACAGTCCTATAGCTTGTCCTGGGTCGACATTTAATTAATTAATGTTAGGCAGTTTTGATTTATATGCTGTTTAATGTTTGATGATCGCTTTATTTTACATTTGCGTGAGTAATCTTCTATCGCTTGTTTCAGCTTCTTCTTCTCCTATGTTTTGATCCAGAGATTCTATATTCTTTCAGAAGATGTGTAACAGCGCCCCCTACCGTATAGCCTGAAAATTCAGTAAATGGTGAGGAAAGAGTGAAGTAGATTTGAAGTAAATTCCTGTACACTACCAGTGGACTAGCCTACACCAAAATTCAGATACTCAGAATTGGGAATATATCTGTTTTCTTTATAAATCAATATTTGCAAACAACATTTATAAGACAGTATGTAAAACTATGTGAAACAAAAAATGTAATGGGCAACTAAATCAAAAGATTAAACAACTACAACTTAAATATACTTAGAATACTTAATTATACTTTTAAGTATATTTCGTTAAAAAGACTGAGTCCAAGTACAGGCCAAATATACTTAGACTTTTCTGTCAGTATAAGTGTCAAGTATACTTAAGTGCAATTTTAAGTATATTTTCAATATTTCTTAGAAGTACATAAAGTATATCTCTGAGAAGCATACAAAAAGTAGACTGAAAGTATACTTTCTTATTTTTAGTTTAAAAGAAGTATACTAATAGCACACTTGAATAAACATTTTCGTAAAGGCAGTAAGATAGTGAAAGGTACAGTATATTATTAATATTCTTATGGTGAACAAATGCCATCACGCATCCCAGGTGAAACAAAAAACAAAAAAAAGTAAACTTCCATAATGCACTTAAAGTGCTCTTTTTTCGCACACTAATTTTGTACTTAATATACTACAAATTCTGCTTTAGTACTATAAGATAATCTTAAGAACATCTAAGTGTACTCAACACCATGAATATGAAATAAAATGTACTTTTAACATAATATCTCTGTATTTAAAAAAATGTATTTAGTTACCTTGTGGTACACTATGGGTTCAAGTGTACTACAAGTGGTAACTAATTACATTTTTTTTTTTTAAATACAGAGTATTTTAAAAGCACATTTTAGTTAATATTCATAAATATAGAGCACTTTGTGGAAGTGTACTTTTTTTCACCTGGGATAACTAGCTAATGCCATTTCATTGTCCCACCAAAAACTATGATCTCAAACCTTTTTCATAAAATTATTACCATTTTAAAGCACAACGTAATACTGTTCAGTTTTTCTGAATTGCTAAAACACTAAACCCCATTCTCTGTACCAAATTCTCAATAGCCTTAAACCCATTTATTGAATAAATCACTCTTTCAGTAAAACCTTAAACAAGTTCAGGCAGTTAGACACCATTTGCAATTCTCATGCACACTTTTTGCAAAACTCTACACACTTTCTCACTCACTAAAACACATATCACACTGTGATGCACTTCCGTTGCAAAATGCTAAACATCAGGGAGACAGAAGTTAAACACAACTAAAACACATGTATCATTTACACACAGCAACTCAAAATTGTTCACACTTGTTTTATAATGATGTGATCAAATCAACTGTACAAAATAAGCCAGTTCAGAGTGGCAGGTGACACAGGTGCACTGATACAAACAATAGATGGAAAGGAGAGGAGGAAGAGTATGTGTAAGAGAAGGTGGACTAGGAGCAAAATGATGAGGACGAGAAAGAGCAAGGTGTGGACAGTGTTGTCAAGGCTGGATCCGGCACACTAAAGGGTTTTTCCCTTTGCCTGGTGTGGGATTACAAATTTAAGAATCTGTTTAAGATCTGATGATCCTACGTCCTGACATAACATCGCAGAAATACTAGGGTGAAGTACATTGTATTTAGCATTTTAAGGTAAAGATTCTGTTTAGCAAAGTTTCCAGCAAGAGTTTTCTGCCAGTTCCTGTTCTCTTTATTGTATGTCTAATGAGTCAGATTACTGAGATTCACACCTTTTGTCGTTAATGGCTCTTGGAGCCCCTGTCCCTTTCTTTGGTATGCTGACTGGATTAGGACTTGCGACACTCTAGAGTCTGGGGCGGGTTCCTATACCTGAATACTTAATTTGCATGCTTTGTTTAAGGCCGTCTCCCTGGTGCTTTGTCTCTATCCCTAGGCACTGCCCCCTAAAATGTATATAAACTTCAATGTACACTGCCTTAGTTAGACTTGATGACTGCAGCTACCGACAGCACGTGTTCTCAATAAAGAATCTGCTGAAGATACATGCAAGTCTCCTGGTCTTCGCTTCTGAGATTTCCAACACTGGCAAGAGACGACACTGCCTGTGATGAGGACAAAGTCCTCAGGCCAGACCCAACACGAAGACGTGATGCTGAGGCAGAATGAATCTCTCACCGACTTTGATTTTGCAGTTGCACAACTCTTTTGATTGGTCTGTAACATGCTTTCCATTTAGAGTTTTTCTTTTTAATCTTTTTGGCTTTTGCAGTTGGACTCTTGTATTTTTACAGTATGCAAGTGCTGAAAATACAGACATTTAATACTATGAAGTATTCAGTACAATACTATACTTGCAGTGCATACAGTATACAGTGTTAACCTTACTACTGGAAAGTTGCTATTACTATACTTTTTTTTTTTTTTTTTTACATAATTACAAACTTTGTTTACTGTGTTACAATATACTTTTTTTCTGTAACTGCATGCTTTGGATGCTGTGTTCTCCATGTTTTGATGTAGTGTTTAACAAATGATCTGTAGTGTTTACATTTTCACTGGCTGTGTGTATGATCTGAAAGCATTATTTGATTTTGGAGTACAGATCAAATGGTTTTGAGGCAACTGTTTGATTTTGCCAGAAGAGACAGATGTTCTCTGAATGTAGTTTGAAGATTTGGTTTTGTGTTTAAGGTTTTGAAAAAGTGGGTAATGGTTTCGGGAAATGTGTTTTAGCAATTCAGAAAAACTGTAATAAGGAAATAAACATGGTGATTTGTTACTTCAAGTCCTCTATGTTGATTTTGGTGTGCCACCATTTATTCTACTAAACTGAGTAAAACAGTTTCAAAAACTTCAGCACTTTTGAGATTTTCTATAATTTAATATCTCATTCCACTCTCGCTCTCACAATCTCACTCTTCCCCCACTGCCTGTTAAGCTGCTGCCAGAGTCAAACAGACTTCTTTAAATTATGTGTCATAAAACTTATTCTCGCTATAGAGCATTAATCACATGACCCATTCCTTTGAACACCCCCACCTTTGATATTTTGTGTGTGTGGCTCACAAAAATGGATTAATATCAGCCTCCATTAATACAATTTTAGACACTGTCCTGGTTCCTCAGCCTCCACATGCAATCAGTTAAACAACGAGAAAGTTTGAAGCTGGGCAATGAGAGACGAGTAGTGGAGGACAAGTGGTTATTATTATTATTCCCACAGAAAACTACCACAAACAATGAATATGATCAGTCAATATGCACATAGTAGTCAGTGTGGACATTAAGTTGCAGGTGATTTTATGGGCCAGCTTTTCTTTCACTTATTCAGAAGGAAAAAGTCTGTTAATTTTTAATCCTAACATTCATTATTAAACCAATTCACATGAAAAATTCAGAAGCTAATCGTATTAAACAGGATTGAATGATGAGAGTTTTTACTTTAAGGACGTTCTTGTAATCTCATTCTGTTTAGTTTCATTGTGTTCTGTTTGCTATTTAGTTTCCTTGGTTACTGATTACGTTCACCTGTTGTTCATTTAGTTACCTTGTTATATCTGTATATTTAAGGCCTCAGTTTAGTCTGTTGATTTTTCCATGTCGTATTAGTATTACATGGTTATGTTTTACTGTTAGGGTTGGGAATCGAGAACCGGTTCTCATCCGGAACCGGTAGTGTTTTTTGAAAAGAACCGGAACCGTGCAAAATTTCTAAGTTTCGGTTCCGAAAACGGTTCTGGTGTGATGGGTGGGCGAAGTGCGGGGAGCGTATTCTTTAATAGAGGCATTTCACCTCATGAATATTATAGCAATGAATGCACTGAAAAGCCCTGCGCTACTCATATATGTCAGATTTCAATAAAGAGAGAGAGAGAGAGAGAGAGAGAGAGGTGCCCAAAGCTGCACGATTAATCTTTAAAAGATCGCGTTCTCGATTTCATCACCCACATGCTCTAATTCCTAAATACGATTCACCCATGTATATTAAACCTTTAACAAAAAATAAAATCGCGACATTCTGCATTTGCGCTGCCGTTGATCTGAAGAGAGTTGTCATGTGTAGATATAGCAGCTTCACAAACAATCTTTTCAAACGCACAGTATCATTATTTCTGTGTGACAAATATTCCAATTATAACAAGTATACAAAAGTTTATTATTCAGATAGAAACGGCGATCAAAATATAATAAATTACCTTCTTAAAGTAACTGGACTTCAAATAACGACTGTATCGAATGTGTTGTTATGCCACTAGATGGCAACAAATTTACTGTTAAAAATGCGTCTATCACTGAATCATTCTTTCAGAAACAAGTCTTTATGAATCCAACTTACAAAAATATTGTTTCACCTGTCTGAATCTTACATGTGTGTTCAAGCATCTTATCTTATTTGTGGTAACACTTTACATTAAGGTTCATTTATGAACTAACCATGAGTAATACATTTGTTAATGTATTTGTTCATCTTTGTTAATGTTAATAAAATACAGCCGTTCATAGTTTGTTCATGTTACTTCACAGTGCATTAACTAATGTTAACAAATACAACTCTTGATTTTAATAATGTATTAGTAAATGCTGAAATTAACATAAACAAAGATTAATAAATGCTTTAGAAATGGAGTTCATTATTAGTTCATGTTAATGTAGTTAACTTATGTTAACTAATGAACCTTAATGTAAAGTGTTAGCGAATTTGTTGAGATTAACAGTCTGTTAAATTCATTTTACAAGAATAACAAACACAAAAAAGATTGTTTGAGTCAAGTATTGTGCATTTTTCCCTTACTACTATTTTTTTATTAGTCATTTGTTTTAATGGAACCGGAACTGGAACCGGAATCGTTAGGCAGAACCGGAATTGGAACCAGAACCAGAAAATTTCTCACGATTCACAACCCTATTTACTGTTACTCCTGGGGCCGTATTCACAAAACATTTTATCTTACCACTAAGAGTTCTCCTAAATAGCAGTAAAAGTTCTTAGCTAAGAGTTTTCTCTTAAAACCTATTCACAAAGCTGCTGAGACAAACTTTTACTAAGGAATAGACTGAAGTCTTAAGCTAAGAGTAAGGGCGGGGTTGACCTTGTTGCTATGGAGTAAACACACAGTGATTGGCTGATGGGGAGGAGTTAGTGATTTAATCATCGAAATATTGTAGAATGATGTGTCATGTTTCCATATTAAAATAATGGTTTTAAAATACAAATGTTGCCATAGTCAAAATAAAATGTTACCATATTGTTGCCATAAAGGTTTTAAAATGTAAGCTAAGTGTCACTAATTAAACTAGTATATACAGTTAATAAAAAAAAAATTAAAAAAAATTATATATATATATATATATATATATATATATATTACTCTATTAAATCATTTGTAAGTGTGAACTCATGAAAACCACAGGTAATCAGACAATATTTATTTATAGTTAAAGATTTTTTTTGGCGCCTCATTGTAGATTCACATCTATAAATCAAAATGTATTGCATTTATGAAGAAAAAGTTCAGCACCTAAGGCTCTATCACTATTGCCTCAATGGTGTACAGTGTCTTTGGGTGGATTTGGACTGTCTGTGATTTGGTCTTAGTGACTTAGGAGTCCTCTTGACTACTCCTAATGTTTCACAGACTTAGGAGCTAGTTTTAGTGCTAAAATGCTTTGTGAAATACTCTTAGAGCAAAAATGTAGGACTCCTAAAATTAGGACTGACACACCCATTATTTTTAAGAGTTTCTCCTAAATCGGCAAGTTAGGAGCTACTTTTAGCCTTAAGATGTTTTGTGAATACGGCCCCTGATTTTTTCTACTGTGTTCCTTTTGGAATTAAAGACTGTTTTGTTATCTCAGATCATTGTGCGATAATTATAGCCATCACACATTATGGAACAAGGGACCTAGAGAAGGTTTTTTTTGTTTGTTTGTTTGTTTTTAATGGCATTTTTCTTTTCTTTGCCCACAATGGACTTACATGAACTAGCTTTCCAGTTGCTCTGTTTGGAGCAAGGAGATTGCTCACTTGAGGAGCAGTCAAGGGACTTTTTTGATCTGGTGTGCCTCACCCACTATCCACCCACTATTTTTCCACACCAGCCTCAGAAATGGTCCAAGGAAAGCCTGCCCATAAATGATCCTTGGGGGTATTTCACCATGCTTGTGGAGTGGGTGCTGGTGAACAACAGATCGGTGTTTACCATCTGCACCTCTGAGGTGGATATCACCAGCCCCAGAGCGGATGCCTGAGACTATCATCACCCCAGAGCCCACGCTCAAAAAATAGTCTTCCTATGTGCGTGAGCCGGCAATGCCGTCCATCCCAGTGGGCATGCTCATGGAGTGCGAGGGAATGGAATGGAGCCCCGCCCATACTCCAGCCACTGACGATGACCTGCAGCTGGCCTCTGTAATTTTTGATGAGTATTTGAAAAAGGATTATCTCTGTAGTCTCCTGTCTCTGCTGGTCCCACCCAGCTCCAAGTCTCTTGCATCTTCACTGGTCTCTTCACTGGTCCCAAGTGTCCTGCATCTTCAGTGATCCCACCCAGCCTCCCTTTCCCAGCTGCTCTACCAAAGCAAGCCAATCCTCTGACCCAACCTCCGCTGGTTCCCTTTAGTTCCTCGGCTCCTCCTCTGTTTACTCCACTCTGCTGTGCGGCTCCATCTTGGGTCTTCCGGTCTCCAGCTCTGCCTTGGCACATGGATCCCCTGGCTCCGCCTCCAGCTTCCGAGCTGTCACTCCACCATGGCTCGTCAACCAGTTGGCTCCACCTGGTTCTTCAACTCCATCGGCTCCGTCTCAGTCTGTCGTCCCTCTGGGTCCACCAAGTCTCCAACATGGCCCCTCCCTCCCTCAACTCCACTATGGGCCGTCATCCTGGCTGTACTCTGGGTCCCCACCTGGCTCTTCCTGTTCTCGTCTCCTCCCTGGCTCCTCCCACCATCATCGCTGCCCTGGTTTCACCCTCCAATCATCTTCTCCTGTAACCTACCTGGTACCAGCCTTTCATCCTTCTAAGAAGCCCCCTCTCTCCCTCCTCATTTGGACTCTTATTGGTGTGAAGACATGGCTTCCGGGTGGGGGAGCTACTGTAACAATCTCAGTCTGTTTAATTGTGTTTTAGTTTCATTTCAGTTCTGTTAGTTCCCTTAGGTACTGATTACATTCACCTGTTGTTCATTTAGTTATCTCTGTGTATTTGAACCCTCAGTTGCTTATGTTGATTTTGATCAGTGGCATATTAGTATTATGCAGTTGTGTTTTATTGTTACTCCTGATTTTCTCAAGCATGTTCCTTTTGTTATTTATTAAAGACTGTTTTGTTATATTCTCAGATCGTCATGCTCATTACAGCCACCACACGTTACAGTTCTTTTATTTGTTTGTTTTGTGTTTCAATTTATTTTGTTTATCTTTGCTGAAAAAAACACTTTTCATATATTTTGATAAAGTACATCGTAAAAATCAAGTTACTAACTTTGGGGATTAAATTAAATCTATTCTTTAGAGGCAACTGTATGAGGCACCAAGTTTCTTTAGTTCTTGTTAATGTACAGTATGTCCTACACATTCAGTAAAATGGGTTTAGCATTTTGATGCAGTCTTTTTCACAACAGCCAAATCTACAAATGGAACAATACATGCAGCTACAATAAAATGTAAAATGTGTATTGTAATACAAAATTATTTTTATGAATTACTGTAGTACTGTAATTATACAGCATGCAGCATAAAAACCCTGTAGATGATTCTTTCATCTCTCTCTAAGATGCATTTTCTGAAGCACATAATCTCCTGTGCTCCTTTTTGTATTATCCTGATATTCTGATGGGTGTGTCATCAGTTTTGCTACTTAGTGTTTACTCAAGAATAAATGTATGCTATTTGAGTTCACATTGTGATGCTTGAGTTAATTATATTGTGTTTGTGTTTTATGAATGAGAACATGATTAAACCTGTGTAAAACAAGGACAAAACAAGGAAATCATTAACCCTTTCACACTTAACTTTAAAATATTCTGGCTGAGCCCCCAGCGTAACAATCGCGTTAGTTGAGCTATAGGCGTGATGGGCGCCGCCATATTAGTTTGCGCCGCAGTTCAGAGAATCAGATCTGTTGAATTTACAACACGTGAGCTCATCCAATTCTCCCGAAATACGTGACAGTAAGTGAGCCGGTGAACTGGGAGAAGAATAGAGTAAACTTGTGTATTTGAATGTCTGAAACCCAAAATAAACATTATGTGGTTGAAAACACTGCATATCTGTGATATATGAAAAGGCGCTGAGTGCATCTGTCTCTGGTTTAGTGCCAGCCAAAGCACGCAAGCACATCCGAATTTGGCAGTTGATCATGTGATGCACTGAACATTCTAATCTAATGTGATCATACGCTCCAGGGACCAGCCAAGATTGATCACACCAGTGTGATCGTATGCGTCAAAGGGTTAAGAAAACTGGACTGTGTGTGAAAACTGGTAAAATGTATTAAACATTTTGAGACATGTTTCTATGTTTTGAGAACTGAATAAATGTTTTGGGTAACTGTGCCAGCTGAATCAGTTATAGTGTGTTAGCAGTTGAGAAAAACTGTAATAACAAACAACAGAATGTTAAAGATACTGTATATCTTAAATCATTTAGCTCAGACATTCTGTCGTGATGGATCAGAGCTTGACTAGTGAGACCTGTCACTTTATATTTATGCTTTGGCAAATATATTTTGGTTCATGTTTTTGAAAAATATGTCTATCCAAGTTACACTGAGAAGAGTTGCTTTTTAACACTTACAGTAAAGGGAAAATTAGCTGAAATAAATGTTATCTCTGAGCACTTTACAGTCAGCGTATAACTGCTGAATTCACTTTTCATGACTTTTAGTAATTTATAGGAGACTTTATAGGAAAAATTTATTTAGAAGTTTCTTTCACCATAACGGAAGCTGGCAGGGAATCTCCCAGTTCCTCCAGGTTGTGATTCTCTCTCACCCTTTAAGCAACCCTGGGATCAAACCTCCTAACTCTCACAATGCAAGCCAAGATTACCATCCCGCAGAGGCAACAAAATCACACACAAAACACAGCACAAAAAAGCCTCAGGTGCAAAGTTGATCTATTTGTTTTACTTTGTTCCTTTGACAGTGTCAAAGCTTTGAAGTCATCTTTTATTCCAACAAGGTTGATTTTCATTTTTTGCAAGCTATGGCAGGACCACATCATTATTTTCTTACAATGAAAGCAGAAGAAAACAAGATCTTGACAATAACACATCTCTCACTCACTTTTCCTCTCTTGCTGTCCTTTTGCTTTTCTCTCTGTCAGTTCTGACTGCTCTGAAAACTCAGTTATACTTTCAATTATCCTCAACAACAGAGACCTCACAAGTGAGACCAAAAACTGTCAAAGCTGTGGCACTGCGCCTGTCAACTTGAAAATCATTTAGTGTCACTCTCTCTCTCTCGGCTCTCTGACATTAGCTGGGCTTCTCTGGGTGTCCGATTTGTGACGGGTGGCAATGTGCGCTAGAAGAGAAGGGAGGAACGAGAAGACGATGTTGCTGTTGTTCGTTTTTGAGATGTCGCTCTCTGCTAATTAATGGCATTCAAGATGAGCACACAATTACGCTCGCCTTTATTGTCTGTGTTTGATTACGATAGGGTGAAAATGCTTTTGAGTCTTCTGGTTCACTACCTGTTCAGCACTATGATTAAAACTGCTTCTCTCTCCACAAATGGAAGGGTCTATGTCATTTTGCAGTCAGCAAGACAAGAAACATTTCAGCCCACAATCAGCCTCAGCATTGTTTCCAGGAGTTTGTACTGTTCAAACTGTTACTAAAACAGAGATACAGAAACTCAAACACAATGAAAAGTAGAAATAAACCAATGTATTTATACACACTGGTGCCTAATCAGCCTAGAAACACAATAGAAGACTTGCTTGGCATATCCTGACACAATAAAACATAAAATATTATAACTAGGTGCATCAGGGCTACAAATAGCACTTCAGCATAAAGCTAAATATGCACACTTTATGAAGCTCAAAAATCACTTCAAAGCATCACTATGTAAAAAAAGATTGCTCTTTTAATTGTATGTGGATTTTTATTCAGAATGCAAAAAAAGAAAAGAAAAGTATTATTTGGTAGCATGCTACACCTGCTTAAAATTTTATACATGTAGGCCTACTGTATTCTTGTAAAAATACCATAAAACTGCCTTAAAAATAGACAAATCAGATATTATCATAGCCAAGCATTTATTGGCTTCATGTTTTGCCTGTAAAAATTGAACTAACAGTACTCTGGTCAGCTCTCTGCAATGATTTTCAAGGGTGATTGCCATGATGATTTTTCCCAGGTAAGCATTTCACTTAAGATACCCATGATTTCAGTTTTTGAAGTAGGGGATTGACTAGTGATGCTCATTGGTATCTCTAATGTTAGGATGAGTAATGACTTAGGAGAGACCAGGAAGTTGGAGTCGGTTTTAACACCATCACCATACAGTGATTAAAAATAAAAAGAAAGAAAGAAATAAAAAAAGAAATGTGGCCAGAATTACTAAACAGGTAAAATTAGCATGTGTCCACAATCTAATAAAAGCTCTGATGGGAGTGGACAGTTGTGCAGGTGATCTACTGAGAATGTGCAAATTTAACATCACATCAGGCACAAAATCGGTTAAGACATGGTTTTGAACGCTAAATAATGGTGCAATTACTACCGGATTGACTACCGCAAACAGGACTTAACATTGACTTTTTTGCTCACCATCCACTGTGGATAGTGGTTTTCCAAAGTTACCAGCCACTCAGCATTTTCACAAACTCAAATCAAAGAAAAAAGAAACAGGTGTTATAACTTAAACAATGAACAACAAATGCAAACAAGGAAACATATCATGGGTCCATTCTTCGTACCTCGCTTAATACACTATATTGCCAAAAGTTTTGGGACACCTACCTTTACATGCACATGAACTTTGATGACATCCCATTCTTAATCTGTAGGGTTTAATATGGAGTTGGCCCACCCTTTGCAGCTATTACAGCTTCAACTCTTCTGGGAAGGCTTTCCACAAGGTTTAGGAGTGTGTTTATGGGAATTTTTCACCATTCTTCTTGAAGCACATTTCTGAGGTCAGGTACTGATATTTTGTGAGAAAGCCTGGCTTGCAGTCTCTGCTCTAATTCATCCCAAAGGTGTTCTGTCGAGTTGAGGTCAGGACTCCATGTCTTTATGGACCTTGCTTTGTGCACTGGTGTGCAGTCATGTTTCGAACAGGAAGGGGCCATCCCCAAACTGTTCCCACAATGTTGGGAGCAGGAAATTGTTCAAAATGTCTTGTATGCTGAAGCATTAAGAGCTCCTTTCACTGGAACTAAGAGGTCAAGCCCAACCCCTGACAAACAACCCCACATCATAATCCCCCCTCCACCAAACTTGGCACAATGCAGTCAGGCAAGTACCGTTCTCCTGGCAACCGTCAAACCCAGATTCATCCATCGGATTGCCAGACAGAGAAGTGTGATTCGTCACACCAGAGAACACTTCTCCACTGGCGTGCTCCAGTGGCGGCGTGCTTTACGCCACTGCATCCGACGCTTCGCATTGCACTGAGTGATGTAAGGCTTGGATGCAGCTGCTCGATCATGGAAACTCATTCCATAAAGCTCTTTACGCACTGTTCTTGAGCTAATCTGAAGGCCACACGAAGTTTGAAGGTTTGTAGCTATTGAGTTGGCGACTTCGGCGCACTGTGCGCCTGTGATTTTACGTGGCCTACCACTTCGTGGCTGAGTTGCTGCTGTTCCCAATTGCTTCCACTTTGTTATGATACCACTAACAGTTGACCGTGGAATATTTAGTAGTGAGGAAATTTCACGAATGGACTTATTGCACAGGTGGCAAACGGTACCATGCTTGAATTCACTGAGCTCCTGAGAACGACCCATTCTTTCACAAATGTTTGTAGAAGCAGTCTGCATGCCTAAGTGCTTGATTTTATACACCTGTGGCAATGGAAGTGATTGGAACACCTGAATTCAATGATTTGGAAGGGGGTGTCCCAGTACTTTTGGCAATATAGTGTATATCTGAGATGCTTTGACAGATGCCAGTGGTCTGTTATATGAAGCCAGTTTCAGTTGCTACCTAGGTAAGTTCAAGTTTAGTCAGAGCAAACTCAAGTTTTTCGGGCTCAAGAAGGTAGATCCTGCTAAAAGGGTTTCATCGCCATGGTAACATGATTTTTTTTCATAACAATCTCTTAATCTTCAACAGAGAAAGGAATTGCAGAGAATGTTTATACCAAGCTTTGTGAGTCCGCTGAACCTAATCTAAACCAGGTTGGATTTGTATGCTTTTGTCAACTACTTAACTGAGAGTTTGTTCAGCTAGCTTCATGCAACAGGCCACTGCCTAAAAATGCTTAATATGAAATGGGATGGAGTTGGGGGAAAAGATTGATGGGGTTTTGAAACATATATCCTGACACCTGTGCTGCCTGGATTTGCTTCTTTCCATCCCAGTGGCATGGCAATTGTTACGTTTTAATTTGGACTAGTATTGGCATCTGTGTATTTCACTTTAAAAGTTAGGGTGTAAAGTTATAGTGGTGGTAAAAATGATGACATAGGCAATACTTTTCACACAAAGCAACATAAATCCAATCCTGGTAAGACTGTGTGCAGACACACCCTTCTTAATAGGCTCGATTGAGATGCGCCTCGCCTTGCCTGAAATGTCGGTGAGAGCAGGTCGGATGGACAGTTCTCTAGTGGATCAGACACCTATGAGATCAAAGGTGGATATTTCGGGATTCACACTCATGCGCTGTTGCTAATAAACTGGATATAATTTAAATTCGGTTGCTTTTATATGAAAATAAATATGATGAACAAGACACCCAGAGTATTTAATTCCACTTGAAAGACGTGTTTAGACATGTTCTTATGTATATATGTATGTGTGTATATACTGTATATATATAATCAAATGCACAATGAGAAATTACTTAATGCTCATTGCTTTAATCAATTGTGTGCACTGTCAGAGAGGAATATTCACACATAACTTATTCACATAAAAACATGATATCAGAGTTTTAAACAATACATCGATTGTTTAAACCAATGAGCATTAAGTCATTTCTCATTGTGCTTTTGATTAGCGCAGTCGCCTTACTGCAGAATCCGACACAACTGCCTCACTATCGTGAAAGTTTTTGACATACATCAACATGACATCAGAGCAAGTCGGACCACATTTGGATTTTGCTCATCTCAAACGAGCCTAGCCACAAGGGAGTGACGTCATCTAGGCTCTGTCTGTTTAACAATACTATTCTTAACCTTATTAAATATTGATTTGAGGATTAAATTTAATTTGAAATGCAACTCTACAACTTTCTCTTTATTTCTCATATTCAAAGAGTATTTTACAGATTCACTGCTGTAAGCTAACAGCGCTGATCAATCTCCACTTCACATTCTGTCTCCCATTCCCAGTCAAAGCTTTCCTCTCCTCACATCCTTTTTCCCTGACTCAAGCAGACCTGCAAAATACCGGTCATCTGAAGATTATATATATTTAAAAGAATTTAAAAGAGAGAGTGTTAGCTCATGGGAGAACAAAACATTAAAACTACACCTTGTGTCTCAGATTATTCCTCAAATTAAGAGGTAACAAGGGTTGCCATGGCAACAGGCTGCGCTTAGAGGCCGACATTGAAGGGATTCTGCAAATGATTCAAAATGATTTAAAACTGTTCTAAAATGATCCCATCTGCACACAGCTATAAGAGGAGAGTCACCTTGCACAAACTACTCCACATAAGCTAGTGTTTAATTAACAAATACAAAATATTCATCAGGCCATGTGCTACTGAGCAAATGAAAGTTACTTAGCAGTAGGGATGGAAATCATCTAACAATTCCAGTTCTTAATGATTTAAAATTGATGAAGAAATTTTTTCAAAAACAGAAATGCAATTTTCTTTTGTCATAAAATTCAATATAGTAAAAAAAAACATAAAACTGTGGTAACATTCGTTGATATTATAACATGCGACCGATAAACCTTTAATTCCACATTGTTATATGAACATCCATTCAGATTGATTTAAGTTTCACAAACCTTTAGTACAACATAACACATTAACAATTCAAGTTTATGGAGTCAGATGTGACAAAACTAGAATCAGTCATAAGAGTCATCTGCTCAAGAATTAGACTTCACTGGTGGTTGCATTGTTTGTGATTCAGTAATAAGAACTGACTTACAAATGTTGTTTTTTCAAAATTCAAACTTTACTAGTCATTTTGTGTGCTTTATGTTCAGTAAAACTAAACACCTCAAAATTCTCAGAACCAAACTTCTCTGGTTTTCATTTTCAGGCCCCGAAATGCCATTGTCGTGTAAATTAATGGCCAAAACACATAAAAAGTTCAATTTTTAGTAAACCGTATCATGTAAACGAAAATTGACGAAAATGAATCGACTCTCTAGAGGCATTAGCTTGAGAATTTGACTTCGCTGGTTGTGTTGCATGTTTCATTCTGAACAGTAATGCACTTTCAATGTATTTTAGTTCGATGTTCCACCTGCATAGGCAGAAAAATGCACATGAACACTTTTAACACATAATAATTTGGCATTAAAAAAAAAAAGAAACAGAGAAAGAAAAAAATTTTTCTTGTTAGCTGTTAAGAAGAAAACATATAGCACATTAAAAGGTAGAATGGATGCAGAATTGTCAGTGGATTTTTAAGTGTGAGTTTTGTCTGTGAGATGACAGAAAGTTGAGGCCTGTAGAAAAATGTGGTCGGAGCTGTGGTGCAGCAGTAGCACACATATTTGCAACAAGTTAGTGCTTTAGTGCTCCTGGGGATTCAGATTAAAGTCTGATTTAAAGGTGCCATGACTCACAAAACTTCCTGTTTCTCTATACACAAGTCCATAAATAAATAATAAAAAGTAAAGTTCATACAAGTGTGAATAATACAGTGGGAGGAATGAGGCCTGAGCACAGACTTCATTATTTATTACCTTGGAAAGGAAGTTATTTTTAAATACAAAAAAGGTGAAAGTGAAAGTGCACACTGGCATGGGTGGCAGTCACTTCTTGTGGAAAGTATTCAAGACTTTTGCGGTGTTTTGAATGACATTGATGGGCGAGAAAGTGCCGTGGTACCATGAAGTAGCTGTGCAGCCTCGTCTAGACACTCTGCAGAAGAGAAAGGAGAAACCGTCCTTCGCTTGTTCCTCAGCTGACCGGGATTCCAACAGTTCTTTTGTGCTCAGTGCTGATGAGCTTTAGGTGACTCTCATGCAGCTTATTTGTGCTTCTGATCATGGAGCTGTAGACCAAGCGACAAGGGACATATTCACAGAGGATTCACTCGGAAGCACGCACAGAAATAAAACCAAATGTCCTCGATTGTTCACTAATGAATAATACACTTCAGTCGAGTTTACTTTTTCCAACTCCCTCTTTTTCTCTCATGCAAACGGCATCCTCATATCTGGGGCAGCTTGTTTAGCAGAGTGGAGTGTTGTGGTTCATTTCTTGTGAGGCTTTATCTCTCTGACAAACACATGCCGCAACATTTCACTGATGAAATAAAGCGTATCAGAATAAACAACAAAGAATAAACGTCTCTACCCAGGTTTGTTCTATAGCGCACTCAGTCAAGCCAAAGAAATGCAGACGTGCATTTGTGTAGATGAATAGTGTGGTTTGACAAAGAAGAGCAGTGAAAGAATAAATAAATGAATGAGGGGAAAACAGGAAAATGAGAGAAGCGGCTGGCAGCAGAGCTCGATGTTTTCAGATTGTGCATGTATTGAAAATAAACCACAGTCTAATTTTCACAGTGAAATACACAGCTTTCATTCTTTTAGCCAACAGAACACATAAAAAGCTTCCACAAGGCCACTGAAATTAAGAAGCAAACCTTTCATTTATTTATTTTTAATTTAGAGTGCATTCATTAATTCCCATTGACTATACACTTCCAAACTTCATCACGCACGCCATTGTGGTGACCAGAGATATCAGCTTGGCCTCCCTGTCTAACACAGCGCTGTGTCATCAAGAGATTGCCCAGGTGTTCTGAGGTCTCTATAGTATATGCTGACAGTGACAGATCAGCTCTGGGTCTTTGCACGGCCTTCCTCCCTCAGCTCTCTGGTTCCCAGCCCCAACAGAGAACATATTTCATCCATTTGCATTCAAACTTATCTAGGTCACAGGCATACTCTGCATATGGGCCTGATGAATGGGCTGTGTCCAGGGCATTTATGCAAGTAACACATCACACCCACTTTTCCATATTGGAGCAAGCCACCATCACCGTTTACAGGTTTTAATTTTTCTCCTCCGTAAATGTAAACATACATATTTTGCATGTTAGAGGTCACAGGGGCGGTTTGGAATTAATTACTATAATGTGTTTGTGTATAACAGTAACTGGTAAAAGGCAAAGGAGAGAGTTTTACATCCGGTCTAGAGGGTCCTTCACTTCCAGTTCTGTATAGGGACACAGAAACCCCAAGGTCATTTTAATAGCATGATAAATAAAGCTTAAAGGTACGGTCAGATTTACACAAAGCTACTTTAAAATAAATAAATACTGGCCAGAAAAATTTTGCTAATACGACGAACACTGAAGTTTTCATGTGAGAAGTGATTATACATAAAAAATAAGGGGATACACGATTATAAAAATTCTAGACAATACAGATAAGAGGATAATTATTTTCATGTTATGGCCAGTAACAGATAAATAGCTGATATTAAAGCACCCCTGTTGTCAATAATTATCCCTTAAAACTTATCTCTGTTCACCAAAATTAAATCTTTAAACATTTTTTTTTTAATGTTTAAAAAAAATAGACTGAATATAACTCTACACCCTTGCTTCATTTAGTATATGCGGATCTATGATTATGCTAATTAGCCCCGCCCCCACTCACTCGCATGAGCTTAGAGATCTACTAGGTCAACTTACAAAGGTAAACGTTGGACACATGATGGTAATAAATATGATTAGCCTTTTGCTTGACTACATTATCAAACACATTAATAACATGTTGCTATTGTTACACAAACCATGTTACCGTTCGCTGTCTGCCTTCTAAAAATCGATATCATTAGAAATGCTTTGAATAGCTCAGAACATCAGTGGAGAAAGGCATGTAAGACTTGATTTTCCTGCTAAGATAAAAACTAAGATCAAGCGCCCTGCAATAAAACAATAAAACTCATCTAGAGAGAAGATCTCATAGAACAAAGGACAAAGATCTCAAAGGACAACGCCTTGCACAAAAAATCTCCTCACACATCTACAGTATGCGTTGGTGTAGTAAATATTTACAATCCTTTTGTTCTGGTCTGGGTATTTAAGGTAAAGTGCAAAGCAGTCATGTGGGATCTTCTGTAGCCAGAAACCCCCATGCAGAGATGGCTGAATGTCTGAATCACTGTGTGTATATGCATTTCTTACTCTTAGAGTCATCTTTGACCAATTGATGGTATGTATTTATTATTTCTGAATTGGCTTCTAATTGGCATGATACATTTTTACTACAAAAAAAAATGTTATATTTGATTAACTCTGGTTTTTTCTGAAATCATTATGACCAGTAGATTATTGGAGTCCTTATTTCTGCAAATCTGCGTCAGGATAGGTTCAAACTAAAGGCTCAATGAAAGGAGCATGTTGCACATCATGTGAGACCTTTTGATTTCAGTCTATCACTGACTTAGCAAGCTGCAGTATCGTGACTAAGAAAACTGTGTTTTTGTATGAACAAACATGTGGCGTGGAATGACTAAGACAAATCAGACACAATTATTTGTTATATTAAACAAATAATTATTTAAAACTCACTCTGGGGTCTGTCCCCATCCATCAAGAAGACCAGCCTTAACTTCATTGCCCTGAAGTATGTGTGTGTTGCACATGGAGAAGCAGAGACAAAGAGACACAGAAAACCTGCATCTTTCCTGCATTTTTCCCACAGAACACAGACTTTCCTGCATTAATTTATAGACAGACTGTTCTATAAATGAACATGCACATCCCCAGGAAATGGTATCCATTATTACTGTTGTTGTATTGTACTCACAGTGTATTCACATGTTTCATGATACATTTAAGGTAACTTCAATTATGCCATGTTTAGTGTCTATGGGTTCGTATCGAGAAGATTTAAATGCTTGTGTATACGATATGTTGATATGTTGATCAGTATTACAAGAATCTTTAATAGTTCCTTTTCAACAACTCTAAAAACAATTTTAAATCACGCTCTGTCATAAAAGCCCCCATAGAGGAATTTTGCCGCTCGGAGACCCTACCCATTTCATTGGTCAGGTCAACCCTTAGGGGTGTGACTTCTCCCAGAGCTTAAAGCCGGTATGCAATGCTCCTCCCTCTCTCTTACTTCTCCGACAACACAGCGACTGCCTGTGGGCCTTTGGGCCAGGGTCTTCCCTGCCCCCAACCATGTGCTTGACTAGGAGAGGGAGAACTTTTCCCACTAAGAGTCAAATTAACCGCTCAAGTTGTTTCATATGTCTTCGACCAGTGCAGAAGGTATTGGTTACAACTCCGGACCGAATTATCAAGAATCCTTCCGCAGCCGGCAGATCTGATGCTTTTTGCCTTTAGGCATCATACATTTATGCATCATACATTTATCATACACTAAACAGTGATTTAGTATTCATTTGTAAACCACCTGTGTCAGCTAAGGTGCTTTATTACTGAGGAAACTGATGATTCTTATCCAGATTGTCTTTGACTTTTTCCCATAGCTCCATTTCTGGTCCCACTTCCAGTTCCACTCTATCATTGTTCATTTTTACCTACGTATGTATGTGACCTGCATGTATGTTATGTGTTTGTTAGTTCAGTTATGTGTCTGTGAGTTAGTTAATAAAGCTTGTGCAAAATACTTGTTTGGTTCTAACTCCGTCTGCTAATATATTGCCTCTTAAATGATTTAGATCTTGACTACATGCTCTGAGTAGTATGGTACAATAAGAATGTTGCTTTCCATAACCTGGAAATGAACATTTCTTAGAATTAATAAACAATCAACACTGAGTGATCACTGGACTAACAGGTTAACTGATTGTAATATTAATTTTAATGTAGCTACATCAAGTTAATCTGATTAACTGATTCATATATTCATAATTAATCATAATTAATAATCATAATGTGTTATTAATAATTATTAATATTCCCCCTTTGAATTAATTCGCTACAGGCGGTTAGACTCAAATGCATTAGTAAACTCTGCACCCTCTGACTAAGAATCAGAAACTGTCGAATTTGTGTCGTGAGATCCACGCGTGACTCTAAGCGATATGGGTCCGTAATGGATGAATAATTTTAAGTATGGGATACCCAGAATAATCAAATATCTAAATTAATACATGACCAACAATTAATTCCTTAATTAGAAACACGATTTAAGAGTAATAATCCTTTGCAATTGGAGTCAGATTAAGCACGCAGCTATAGTAGAATTGAAACCAAATTCTAAAAATTGAGTGAACTTCACAGGGGCGCTGAAAAGACATACATGCGTTAAATCTTCGCCCAGGCCATCGGATTCCGTTTATTGGGCTGATGGGGGGTTCCTTACAGGCATATAGTTCATAACATCATATACATCATACACCCGATATATTGCTAAATCTAGCCAATTTTTTTTATATCAACAGAAAAATATACCAGGATAACCTGGCTTTGTGATACTCTCCTGCTTCAGATCGGTCATGGTTAATAATATGCTAAAGCCCACCACCACGTTGATGTGATTGGTTACAAGGTATTGTAAGGTTGATGTCACAAACATCAGCAGTTTCAAATAAAGCAATAAGCCCCAAGAAGCTGTGGTTTACAGTGAATTTATAACAGCTAAGAAGTGTCGTTAGGCATAATGCAGAGCTGTTATAAATAATTCACTGTAAACCATGGCTTCATGGGGCTTATTGCTTTTATAAAACAGTTACCACACAATACAAATATTAAAGCCAAAATCATTAAAAGCCTTCCTTCCGCTGGAAAAAATAGTCCCTAACAGTGAACAGCAACAGAAGTTAAATTTATTACTCCATTAACCCTTTGAGCGGTACGGGCCCATATATGGGATTTTTATTTCTGTGCCCCTGGGCGTACGGTCCCAAATATGGGATTTAGAATGTTCAGCGACGTCACATAACTGCCAGATTCAAACTCAGCTTTGGCTGCGAGACGGACTCGCTCAGCTCGTCACATATCACAGCTACGCAGTGTTTTCAGCCACATAATATTTCTTTTAAGGTTTCCGATATTAAATACACATAAGCACCAGTAAAACAATACATTTAGAGTTTATAAAATACACACTGATGTCAGAAAGCATGTCGGAAGCAGCAATAACAATCCATTCAAATCTAATTTGCCGACATCATATCAGACACACATAATGGGCCTAAGTAACTATTAAGTTTACTCTACTATTCTTCCAGTTCACCAGCCACTTACTTGAATATATTTCAGGAGAAACTGATGAATTCACCTGCTGTAAATCCGACTGATAGGACTGCGGGGCAAACTAAGATGGCAGCACCCATCTCGCGTTACAGATCAAGATAAAGATCATTTATAAAGGTTTTTAAATGACAAAACACACTCACTTACACATATTTGAGAATCGGAACATCAGATAGTTGATGACATGGTAAGCAAGTTAAATAAAAAAGGAAAAACAAAGTAATACCGATCCATCTGTCATACAGTGTTATGGTGGCTGCGTTTTAAACAGAAAATACCCAGCAATGGTGTTGACTTATGAATTTTCACATGGATTATCTTGAAGCATATTAAAAACACCACATAAATATATAAACAACATTAAAAACTTGATTTTCACCACAGGGGAACTTTAAAATTCTATACTACTTTGACTAAAAAGTTAATATAAATGCTACAATGGAATTGAAGCATCACAAAAGTAGGCTACAATGTACAATATAAAAATAGATTTTTATGTTGACATTTTTTAAATGAAAAGAGTTAGAAATTAATGTGTCCAACTAAATATCCAGTATTGCCTGATATATATATATATATTTTTTATCTGTCTGTCTAATAAGTCAATGTCTTTTGTCATGTCAGAACTTGTTGTTAATGTGAAAATAATCAATATAACCACTTCACTGCCTTTAGCTGAGCAACAGCAAATTGTTAAAGCACAAAGCCTTATCTGAGGTTTTTCCACAACAATACAGCCATTTTACAGCTGTCAGGTTCAAAGTAACATCCAGACGCTTTTTTGAGAATTGTTACTGACAGGTGACAACAACGTTCTCATAACTAGTGTTTTAGTTTTGTTTTTGTTTTGTTTTTTCCATTTGTCTTTTCTTAAGAGAGATTTTCACCTCAAGTGTCACCTTTCAACTGCCATACAAACCCCCAGCACCTCTACTGTGCCTCTTTAAAACACACAAAAGTCGGTAAACATTTGTCTGTCTGTGTGAAGGCATTCTGACTGAAAAACTATACACTATTCAGAGTGCCTTGGGGGGAAACATGCTGAGCTTGATTGGCAAATAGGAAAATCTTTTTTCTACTCTCAAACAAGAATGCAATAGAATCGTGTTTATGAGAACCCTGTCTGTTTAACGTCCCCTCGTGTGTATTTCACGGTTGCAACGGAAGAACGTTTCCGCTCATAATTTTGGCAAAGCATTCGGAGTGATTTGCAGTGTGGCCTTACACCATGGTAAATGTTTTCACAAAGTTATAAAGAAACAGTATCCCAATGACCTTGCTTTACTAATTCATTTTCCCTAACACTTAAGCTAATCTGAATCCATTTTTCCATGCTGTTACCTCATTTATGTGGTTCATTTGCTTTGTTTAATTTGATTCAAAAAGGAGGAGACTTAACTCTTCAAACAACAGTTGTGCAGGCAGTTATGTAACTGCAGGGAGCATTTGCTGTTTATGTCTGGCGCGCTTTTAGTCTCACGATAGCAGTATCCCGTTTTCTGACAGAAACACTACAACCAAACATTGTAATATGGAAATAAAAACTCTGTTCCTTTAGTAAACAACAGAATTTCATAATTAGAGCCATGTTAGGCTCTAGGCCTGCTTATTTTGTGGTGTTTAGTCCACAGAACAGAAATTGTGGAAATTTGGTGAAGAATATCAGATTAATGATGCTCTAAATCAATGCAACCTCATCTAAGATATTGTCTGTTTCAAATCAGAATATGACTTCCTGTTACGAAACAGAACATCGATTTTTATACATCCACTGTAGTGAACACCAGGACTTACAGCATGTAAATCAGGCATTTTGGGAGACACAACAAGTGAATAGGGAAAGAAGTTATATATCAATATTCCTATGAAATATTAGATATTTTTTATGAAAATGTTGCCCTTCTTTTTCCTCATTACATGTTGCCTCAAGAACACATTAATATGCAAATTATACAATAGATGCATTGCATTGAATGGGACTACTCATGTATGGCCATTTTACACACATATCACATAAAGTAAACGTATACATGTCTTTTCATGCCTTGTTATTTTTGGAAAAAGTGACTCCTGAATTGAAAAAAAAAAATGAAAAAGATGTTTTATTCATATGTTATGCTATGTCCACTGTCCACTTATGCTCTTATGTTTCTTATAGTAACCATTCAATCACTGTTTAGATTCTCAAACCAAAACAAGACACGCTCCTCTGGAAATAAACTGCCAACCCCCAAATGAGTCTGAGACTAGTCTACTTAAAACTCAAAGCATATTATCTTTAATTATACTAATCATAACTTAATAAATACTAGTTATTTAACGCTTGTGCACATGCATTAGGAATTTTAATGTTCTACATATTACACTTTAAATGATAAAATTGAAATGCTCATAATTTCAGCTGCTATAATAGTTCAAGCAGAAACAGACAACAGTCGAGGAGGCAGAGAAAATGTCACAGCAGGCATTACTTTTTTTTCTTCTTTTCTTATGTATAATACATGCATTATATCATAACATCTTGATCTGATCATATAACCCACAACACATTTGTTAGTTATCATAACTCAAGAGGATTAACATAGCTTTAAACAAGTTTTAATTCATATTATATACTCATGTAATGCCTTGCTTCCCAATGATTATAAGACAAGATAGAAGATGAGCATGCAAACTCTATATACAAACTCTGGGGTCAAAACATTTAACAAAAGAGAACATGGGCATGCTTATAGTCCTCAATGCTGCACAAATAACACTTAATGAAACATCTCCACATTAAATAAAGACATCTTCCCACTTTCACATTTTCCCTCATAATTAAAAACCACTTGTGAAGAGTAACACCATTCATAACATTTCAAAGGCTTTCGCCTCAAAGTGGACTCGACTCTGCAAGTAACTGAGAGATAGGTTTAGAGTTAATGTCAAGTTTAGGCTTATAAACCAGGGTTAGGTGTTTCTACACCATTTTTATTCACCTATCATTTCCCTCTAATTTTAGGGATAAGGTATGGGTGCAGCTAGGGTTAGGGGTAGGAATAGGATTAGGACTATGTTTTTGGACAGAAATGTTGTTCCAGGATCAACAAAAGATTCAGAAACATGTCTTACTTGGCAAAATCACAGCAATCTGACGGGCAGGTTTTGATCAAATGCAATATATACATATATATATATATATATATATATATATATATATATATATATATATATTACACTGCTTCTTCTACCACCAAATTATTTAGATAATGAATTTAAACACCGGGCATTTGCAACAAAGCAATTCTCACACCCCCGTATCCTGCATTCCACTGTACCAGGGATCATCCCACTCACGCAAGTCCCACCATTATCCCTAGTTAGGTCTTTAGAAACCTCTTTTTTGTGGGCAGAGCTGCTGTGAACGTTTTTTTATATGCATATTTTGCAGGTGCCTGCAATGTTTCACCCACTAGCTTTTAGCTACAAACATGAGAAAGTGGGTTTACAGTAAAAAGAGCCAAGGTCATGCAGAAGAGAGCCTGATCTCTGCTGTGAAAGATCGTGGTGGACCTATGAAGTTTTGAGGCTTTTTATCTTCCAAAGGCCCTGGTAATCTTGCTGGGATACTGCGTGCCATAGAAATAGATTTCAGATCAAAATCTGTCTGTCTCTGCCTGGGGGTTTAGATTTTTTTCACAAAACCAAGATTTTGCCACATGTATTCCAGTTTTCTGACCTAAACCCCATTGAAAAGCTGTGCTGTGACTTTCGGTGTCCATAAGTGAGGACCAAGGAGAGATTTTGTGTGGTCTGATGGTCTTCGTTCCCTTAATAATTGTTCTCTCTTCTCATCCATTATACTAATTAGAGACTGTAATCTCATGGAAAGGTATGGTCTAAATTCATGATGCCATCAACTGTGACTTTTTTGCTGTCTGACATGATTCATTATGATTCCAATTTCTTTTTGTCGGAATTATGTATTTCTACTGGTTGAAAGTTGAAAAATGTGTCTTCACTATAACAGATCACCATGGCAACAAAATTGTTGTGAATTCTAGTTCTTTGAATGTCTAATTATAAAGTATGTGCCACTTTTGTGATATGTTAGTATAGAGTGGTTATTGATGAACAGTGAAGCATGTAATTTGACTATAATTAGTGAAAAATAGAATGCCTCCATTAATGAGACATGTTAATAAATGAAGATTTCAGGATATCATGCTTCTATGTGTGTAATACCTCTTCGGAAATACATTAGGGCAGTGGAAGGACGTTTACATAAAATGTAATCTTGTATAAGCTTTTTTTTTTTTTTTTTCATTAGCTTCCCTGTGTGTTTATGCTTACGGTTTCTTATGTGCAAGTGGAAAAAGCACCAGACAGACAGGAAATGGATCTGTGACAAAATGCTGCAGCTTGGAGCTAAGATTAGAAATTCATCTGTCTACAATGAAATATTCAAGCACACATGGCCCAGTCAGTGGCATTACTGAAATGATGGCTGTCTGAACTACAGTGAACAATACTGGGGCCATACATCCAAAAGTTTAGTCCAACCACAAGTCCTAGGTAACAGTGAAACTTTGCTATTAAATCTGAGCCAAGGGCATGAAGCGCTTGCACATGTAAACAGCTTCCGAGTAGTTTACAGGGTTCTGGCTTGGGTCAGCACCTACTGCACATAACAAGTGATATATGAAGGCACATATAGGCCTTCCTGACAACTGCATGATACGTTTAAGAATCAGTAGCATCCTTTCACATTCCTCGCAAACCAAAAGTGAAAAATAAAAAGTCAGCAGACACTTAAGGGTCAATTTTCCAAGACTTTAAAATCAGAGGAAGGGACAGTCCAATTTGCATGCTTTAAGATAATTTAGTAGTGACCTTCAAAGTGTAGAAAAAACCCTGCACAACAAATATGGAATGTGAAATGTCAAAGTGATTAGAGAAGATGGCTCCTTAGTTGCACACAAAGCTGGTGCTGTTCCCCAAAATTAGACCATTTTTAGCAGCTCCTGTACTTTATAATGCCTAAAATCTGATGCCATGGCCCCAGACTAAACAATAACTCTAGAGAAGGACAGAAATATAAAGAAAATAAGTGAACTTAAACTTTAGGAATGACTCCAAACTTTAAAAGTTTGAAATGTCAGGGAGTGCTTTCGAAACACGTTTTTTTTTAGAGGTTATGGAATAGGCAGGGATGAAAGTTTAATGGCTGGGGTTAAACTTGTGGTGTAATATCCGACCATGTACACATCATTACATGGATAAAAGGCCACCTTCCGAGGCAATGCTACACTATTATTAACCAGTTTAACCATAGGTTTAACATACTATTGTTATTCCTGTTTTAAAAGAGCATTTTTAAATAATTTTGTTTAAATGTTCAAATTACAGGGTGGCTACAGAAGGATGTACCCCAGTAGTTTCAGTCAAAGCACCCCACCCCCTAAAATCAGGTCTAGGTGGTTGGTGGCCACTTAATTGAGTCATTAGGAGTAGGAGTGTAAGGATTTTTGTTATTAGGGCCCGAGCTCTGATGGTGTGAGGACCCTATTGTAATTGCTCAGTCAATTCTTCTTCTTCTCTGAAATGAATCACATTTTTGAGGGCCTAAACATGCTCAGACTCATGAAACTTTGCATATGCGTCAGAAGTGGTGAAAATTTACGTCTGATATGGGTTTCTGAATTAGGTGTGACAAAATGGCTCGATAGCGCCACCTACAATATTTAAATTTTGGGCGAAATTCGGTAGACACATGTAACAGCCCAATCCCTAGAGAAAATGTCCCTGGGTGCAAAATCTGAAAACCCAACAGGAAGTGAGATATTTTGAATTTTCTCTGCAAATTTTTTGCCTTTGCAGCATTAAATTGCGAAGATCTTAAGTTTTCGCTGAAGGCCGTGTCCGTGGCGGCCTGACAAAATTTGACGTTTCGCCAGGAAACAGGAAGTTGTTGTAACTCGGGCATACAATGTCCGATCTGCCCCAAACCTCACATTTTATTAGAGTCCTTTATTGCCAGTCTAATTTTAAGGCCTTAGCCATGTTAAATTGTGACGTTCGAGTTTTTGTTGAAGGGCATATCCGTGGCGGACTGACAAAGTCTGATGTTTCATCATGAAAGAGGAAGCTGTTGTAACTCAGGCAAACAATGCCCGATCTGCCCAAAACTTCACATGTGTGATAAGAGTCCTGGCCTAAAGACATATATATGTTAATATTCAGTTAAGCATAGTGCCACCTGCTGGCAACAGGAAATGACATGCTTTACATTGTAATTCACTCCCAGAAACACATTTGAAAACACCACGAAGTACCAAACATACTAGAAACACATTAAATCATGCAACACTTGGCTAAGTGCTAATGTTTGAGATTAACGCAACAAAACCGGAAGGTGTTGTAACTCAGGCATACAATGTCCGATCTGCTCCAAACTTCACATGTTTGATAATAGTCTTGACCTGAACACATCTACATGGCAAAATTCAGTTACAGTCAAAGCCCCACCTGTTGGCATGAGGAAGTGTGGCATTTTGAAATGACTTTGCCATACTTCTCCTGTATTTACTCGCTCACATGTATGTGGTGGCAGTGAGCCCGGGTGCGAGGGCCCTTTCATTGCTGCCTGCAGCATTAATTATTATTATTCTGCCTTAAAACTGATCGTAAGGCCTGAGACTTGAAACTTAACCAGGAAGTTGGACTGACAAGGTATGGCCCCGACAGGCCAATAAGGGGGGCTGCAGTGATTGAAAGCATGAAATGTCGCCCAATCGGAACCAAACAGCGCAAAAAGATTATTATGAATGTTGATAATTATTGAGAAAAAAAGTTGAATTGTTGAAGTTGAGGTCACAGTAAAAAAAAAAAGTAGACAATTGTATATTACATGACATTTCACACATACACTTGAACTTCATATCATATGTTAGATCTCTTCATTCTGAACAACTTTGCCTCAAGAACTACTGCTGCGAATCAAAGAGTTCATTAAATATTTGCGAATATTTAAAAAAAAATAATTTTGCAAACTAGTCCTAGTCCTGTGTGTGTGTGTGTGTAAGCACGTTTAATGGACTTAACATGGAAAATGAACCTTGATTAAGTGAAGATGACTGGTAGAAAAACTAAAAACAAACACTGAAAAATAAGCCAATGAGTGGTCTTCCACTGCTATCTACTGGTTATAATTCTACTAATTAATTTAACTCTTTTCACAGGTTTTGCTTTTGGATTCAAATTCAGACATTATAAAATCACTATTAGCTATAATATTTACAAACACATTTTGTTGAAGTCCATCTTATAATTTGTACTAAAGTATCAGCTTTGACAATTGTGCCACATTATGATTAATGTGTAACCTGAAAACGGTGCTATAAAGAGGAGACTTGCACTAGGCATTTTAATACCTATCATTTATTTCAAATATCTGTATCTATATCAAAATGTGCGTGCATTTGAGTGTATATTTTCTTTAACCCCTTCATTTGTGTGTGTGTGTTTGCACGCTTTTGTGACACATTAGGACACAAATTTGTATAATGACATGGGTATGACAAAAGTATTACAAGGAGAGGGTGTCTTATGAGGACATTATGCCATGTCCTCATTTTTCAAAAGGCTTATAAATCATACAGAATGAGTTTTTTTGAGAAAGTAAAAATGTGCACAGTTTTCTGTGATGGTTAGGTTTAGGGGTAGGGGTAGTGTAGGGCGACAGAAAATACAGTTTGTTCAGTATAAAAACCATTACGCCTATGGAATGTCCCCACAATTCACAATTGCAATTGTAGTAAAAGTAAAATAGTCAATTTGGTAACACTTACAGTGTCCTTTGTTACACATGATACATTTAGTTAATATAGTAATAACTATATATTATAAGCATAATTACATACAACTGACCCTAAACCAGTCCTAATCCTACAGTAAGTACATGTTAATTAATATTACTCCATATTTAAAAGTCTATAATTGCATTGTAACAAGGACACCTTAAAGGGGTCAGGAAATGCACTTTTTTTATAATGTTCTCTGAGGTCAACTTATAAAATAATTTAGAAGTAATAGGATATTTTCTATCCTGTTTTTGACCCTCTCTTTAAAACACTCAATTTTTATAGGCATGCCACATTCAAGACTTGGAAGTAAATGCCCACTGCTATGTTTAGACAACAGTTTTGCATATTAGAACAGCAAATCACAACTTTTCATAGTTTTTCATCCACACAGTATAAACAGTTAGTACATATCAAACTATCTGTAACAGACAAAGCAATAGTGACACATGGTAAAAACATTGTTACTCACACTTGTGTGTTGCGACATTGCTGTCAGATCCAATATAGTCGTCACTGCATCATATTTTATTTTCAGTCTCTCTGAAAAGCCTGCACCAAACAGTGTCTTGTTTAAAAATGAATCTGCAGTAAAATGAAGCAAACAAATGAGCAATGTCTTAGTGACACGATCTGGAATTTCTTTAAAAATAAAGTTCATCCACACTTTCTTAAAGTTAGAATCACAAGGTTTTTCCACAAGGCACTGCAAAATGCCTTGTAATACTCAGAGGCATTTTATGCTGGAGTAATCCTGTGTTTTTGGACTATGAGGAAATTTTGAGTTCTGAAACTTGTTCTGTTCTGACCTCCTACATGTCAAAGGATCGTGGAAATTTTGATTTATTAATGCATGATCCCTTTAAAATAAAATGTAACTTTAGTCTGATGTTGCATAAACAGGAGCTGATTTTCTCTGTACTAAGTTTGAATACTGCAGCTGCCTTGGAAACAGATTCCTTATTTATGCACACCTTCCAAATCCCCCTCGCACCCCGCCTCTAAGGAAACACAACCCGACAAACGGGAAAACACAACAGCATAACTGAATCACAGACTGCTTTCTGATCCAAATCTCATTGTAAATAACATTATTAAGGAATTTAAATAGACATTTATGATCTTATTAGAGTTAATTCACAGAGACAAATAATGTAACAAACAGATTGGTTAGACCATTAATTACTTAGATTTTTAGATGACACAACTTGACAGCTGAAACTAACAAAAGTTTTTTTTTGTTTTTTTTTTGAGCAGTATATTTTCTAAAAGGGTCGCTTTTGTCAGATGTAGTTTTTTTCTGGCAATTAGTTTCTCTCACACACTGGAATAATGCAATTATAGGGTTATTTGCTGTGATGGATCGCATATATAGTTGTCAAGATGAACAATTATCTAGTGCAATAAAGTGAGATAAATAAATTATTGCAAACTAATTAGGAAGTTTGTATTTTGAGCTAAGAGGGAAATGAGTTTTGTGTGTCTGGTAATCCTGATTAAGATAAGGAAGGAGTTAAGATAAAGAAGGAGAAGGGAATTTCCACATCACTCACAGTTTTCACTTAACATCTTTCCTCAGCTGTTTGGAAAACAACCAAGCTTTGTGTTAAGACGTGTCCCCAAACTATGGTGGCCACAGAACTGCAAAAAAAAAACAAAAAAAAAACATATAAAACAAAATAATATGTTTACATTGTGGGGTTGGCTCGATACCACAATTTTGGTATGATACCAGAATCTAATACCTCTGTATCGATACTAAGTCTGAAAAGATAACAATGCGGCGGCAGTTTCGTTTTTTTCCGTAAGTAGAATAGGGAAGGTGTAGGACATACAGCGCAAGCATTTTGAAGAATGCGGAAAGCGGAAGTATGTGCAAGGCGATATTTTATGTTTATAAAGCATATACAGTTTTATACAGTAGATTTTATATATACAGTAGTTTTTTCAAAAATGGCAGATCGTTTCGCTAGATAAGACCCTTATTCCTCGTCTGGTATCGTTTAAAGCCCTTTGAAGCTGCACTGAAACTGTAATTTTGACCTTCAACCGTTTGGAGGCCATTGAAGTCCACTATAAGGAGAAAAATGCTGGAATGTTTTCATCAAAAACCTTAATTTCTTTTCGACTGACGAAAGAAAGACATGAACATCTTGGATGACATGGGGGTGAGTAAATTATCAGGAAAATTGTATTTAAAAGTGAACTAATCCTTTAAATAGGAATCCACAGGATCGGAATTCCACAAGAGGGCAAAAGATTTCCCCATGCAGATTTCGCAACTGGCTCTGTTGACCAACAGAAAGATGCTTGGTTTGGAAAGTGACTTCTTTGTAAGCTGTGCTACATCATCTGAATAAATCTTTTTGCATTTGAAAATTCACAAATGTGACTGCAAGATGTTGAAAAATGTTGAGAATGATCAAGAAATCTCAGGCGCAGATTCACTAGGCAGTTTGCATATGGATTTGCATATTGGTATATTCAGTGCAAAACCCTGCACATTTTTCACAAACCATCAGCAATCCAGTTAAACCAAGTCTAAATGTGCTGATATATACCTTGGCGCTATCAGTGAGTGCCATTTAGTTTTAGTAAATCTCCCTCAGTGACCAAACCAAAAATCAAAACATATAAAACTAAAATAAACGATGTTAGGAAAAATAAGTTGCACCTCTATCCAGCTCACAGCACGTCCAGCTGGGTATGAAGTGCTTCGATTTCATAAATCATAACACAGAACATATGCCCGAGCTGCGTGATTGTGTGCTTTCATCTTCTTCAGCCACTTTTCTTCAACACTTCTTATCCAAAATAAACGCACAGCAGAAAGAGGTAGTCACATCTCATACTTGTTCGCTTCCAAACAGAGGGCTTAAGGTTGCATGGAGCTGGAGCTGGATGGGAAGTTGGCTAGCGGAACGATAACTGTGTGCGTGTGTTTACGTGTGTAACGGCGTGGGTGGGGGCGGGTCAGTCGGTCACGTCCAAACTCAAAGGAAGTTGATCACTGCCGGCTTATCGCAGGCCGAGCCAGGCCACCCCTTGCGAATTAAAGGAGAAATAGTATCTTGCTCACTCATTTTTCAACCTCCCAGAGAAGCGGGAGAGCCCCGTATCCTTTCTTTCTCATCCACTGCTGTTCAGCAGAGATAATCCAGGGCCCATTCTAGGCTGCTGAATCCATCTTACTCCAGGAGGTGGACCAGAGTCCTTGGCTCCAGCGAGGTCATTGCTTTTACGAATCTGCCTGAGCACGCACACACACACACACACACACACACACACACACACTTGTTTTCTTTCACATTTTTGTTTAAAAAATGTGGACTTGTTTTGTTTCACATGTAAGAAAGTATGTGCTGACTGATTTGAGTTAACTAAGGCAACATCTAACAAGTCATTGTAAAATTTACAGTGAAAAACCGTAAACCGTTGACATTCCTACAATTCCCTGCGTGACACTTCACATTTGATGTATTTTCGTTGAAATAACTCTGTTTCTTCTTAGTTTGTCTTAGTTTTATGTTACATCTAATGTTGTTCCTTCTGTATATTAGTATTGTCTTTCTCAGCTTGTGGAAAAGCTGCTTGTGATGAAGTTCATCATGTGACTGTGTTTGGTGGTTGTCAGTGTATTACAAAGGAACAAAACATATTAGACTAGTACTTCAATAGGTTGGTAAATTAACATTATATCAGTTAATGAAATACTTGTTTTACCATAAATTTATTGGATTTTTTTTACAGTGTGTAAAATAAACAGTTATGAACCATAATTATTACAATATAAACCTTTAAATTATACAGTTTTGAACTGTAAAATAGAACGCAAACTCAGTGCTGTACCATAAAACCTAGAAACTGCCATATTTTTTACGGTAAAGTTCTGGCAACCACAGCTGCCGTTTTTTTATCGCAAATTTTATGGGATTTTTTTTTTTTTTTTTTTTTACAGTGTGGGATCAATGTGACATTTTTGGGTCTTTTTTAAAAAGCTTCATGCTGGTTGCTATTCACTGCCATTACATGGACGACTGCGACTGGGACATTATTTTGTTTATTCTCCTTTTGTGGTCCATAAAAGAAAGAAGGGCATACAACATTAAATACCAGGATGAATACATTATGACTTAATTTTCATTTTAGGGTGAACTATCCCTTTAAGTCATTCTTTCCTTTGACACAAGAGTCTACATTGAATTAAATGCCAGATACAGTTTGCAGTTTACAGTTTCTTCTAGGTGCGGGGTGAGAAGCTTCATTTAAAAAAAAAAAATGTTTTCATTTTTAGGTAGTAATTACATTAAGTATCCAAAACACTTGTACGCAGTAAATGACTGTATTTTAGCAAGTAATCCACAGTATTTTCTTATCAAAAGAACACTTTTTGGTCTTAATGCCTACTTGAGGTTTTTGTAAGTATTGTGTAGTGCTGTTAAAAGCTGCATGCAACTGAAATTAATTCATTCAGTGCACTACAATCACTTGAATGTTGTGCAAAATTATGTCCTCTAAAGCTGGAGCCAGAGTTCTTGCTTGGCTCGGTCCTGGCATCAGGCTGATTCTTGAACAGGACATCAATCCACACAATGTTCCACACAGCCTCCGTCTCATCACAGTGACAAATTAGGAGAGCTGCTAATATCAGACTCAGAGGAAGTGCTCTTGCCAGGCTCCATTGGGAGAGAGCCTGACCGATATTAACAGAGCATCTCCCTGTTCCCTTGCACCATGACGGATGAAAAGCATTCCAAGGGGTGGCACACCATGCGTGTCCCTCTCCATCCTGCCTCCTGGCAGCAAATATCACTTAACCAGGCATCCAGAAATCTCTGATGTTGGGCATTACACCTTACACCAGGTTATGCATCTTTGTGTTGGCCTTGGATACATGGGCCCTGTCATTTTCAGCTTTGTGAATCTGACAATATACAGATTTTGGTTAAGATCCTGATTCATTTCGGTGGTTATTTTTTTAAGGCTGTACAGCATTTAGGCTGTTGAGCTCCTGTCTTAGCAGGTCTCATTATGCTTTTGGGATGCTTTTGCATCGTAAACATAAGTACCACAATGAGGCACTCTCTTTGGATTTAACAGGATTTCTTCAAATCAAACTTAATACTTTTTAAGACCTGCACAAATAAAATTAATATGTTCCTACAGAGCAAATCCATACAATCTCAAAATAAATTATGTTTAAAAAGACAAGTTTCATTCAATATATGCATATGTATTGAAACTGGTTTATGAAATTTTAGACTTTTTCTGCGGAAACCTTCTTTAAAAGGGGACCTATTATGTAAAAGATTTAAGAGACATAAGACATAAGAGTCTCCATAGACTCTTGGTATCTGAGCCACTGAGGACACCGTGGTTGAATTTCACTTATGAAGGAAATGTGCCAAAGACAAAGTTCAAAGTTCGTAAAGTGTTATATATTTGAGGAAATCATTTTACGCCGGACAGCTTCACAAAACAAGGGTCAGTTCAACGCTGGATGCACAAAAAAATTACTAGATTACTAGATCCATTACTAGATTACTAGATTTCATAATGTAATAATTTCACAGTTTATCTCCAAATTAAAACAACAAAGAAACAACATAAAGACAGTATATTGATGTCTTAATGAAAATTATTTTTTTCCCCAATTTTAAACATGAATTATAGCCATTCAACATTACAGTGTAATTGAAAGCTATCTTTTTTTTCTTTTCTTTTTTTACATTAGGCTACAAAAATATAACAACTTTTAATGTAAATGTAAATGTCATATTTATCTGTGCCCACCTGTCTAACAGATAGGAAAAATACAGAAACTGAATAAAGTTATCAAACAGTCTGCACTGCATAATTTATAGCCTAAACTAAATATATATTAATCCTTATTAAAGCTACAAAAGTTCTTTAGTCAGTGAGTAATTTTCTCTGTTACTTTCTCTTCCTTTTTATCTTCAATGACATTTGTTGCCGTCACTTTAAGAGTTGCCGCTGCTGCATGACGCAGAACTCACACACACACACGTCCCACATTCTCACAACTCTTAACTTTCGTTTAAGACTTTATTTAACTCATTCAAGTCTGCTCTAGTTAGGATACTCGACAAAACTGACATTTTTGGCATTATTGTGTGTGTTATTGTTTGTTCAAGCATGACAGAGAACTCGATTCAGGCGCGCCTTCCATGTGGACTATACTGGCGCACGACTTTCTGTGCGCCAAAGGATGACAGAAAAAACAGATGCTGCTTTAACTGCGTTAAATATTTTTAACGTGTTAAACTAGAAAAAAAATTATTGCATGCGTTAACGTTGACAGCACTGGTCGGTATGCTAGTCGATGAGTTGAATCAACTTAACTCCACAACTACATAAATCTATCCACTAACCATTCAGAAATGTCTAGTTACATTCTAAAAGATGTAACTTCTTCCCGAGTCTCTCCATCAGTGTCCGATTCGTTCAAACATAAGGCTAAACACAGCTACTGACAATTTCTGACATTTTGGCTGCGTGAGATTCTCCAGTTTTGTTGTTGTTGAGTATACGAAGTGTGATCTGTTAACGCTCCACCCTCTTTTGGAAATGGGGCCAGGAGCAGCAGCTCATTTGCATTTAATGGGACACACACAAAAGCTGTGTGACTTATCTTGTGAAAAGGGGCATAATAGGTCCCTTTTAATTCAAACTACATAAGCATCAACGAGAAATGTACTAAATATGGTAACACTGTATTTTACAGTGTCTATTGTAATTTGTAATAATAGTAAATTATGAATAATTAAAAGCAATTAACTAAACCAAACCCTAATCTTAACCATAAACGATAATAAGTACATGTTATTAATTAATATCACACAGGAATTAATATAAATATATTTATATTAGTAAAAATAATTTGCTAATAATAATAATAATAATAATAATTATGTAGCGTCTGGACCAATCAGGCACACAATTATTCATTGTATTTAAGGAATTACCCATAAACTCACTCTATCAAAGTTCTGTGAACCCATCCCCCTTAAACTGTAACCAGCATCCCAAATGTAGCTAAAACACACAGGCAGAACTAGGTGTCCTGTTACAGTTATATGGTACTTTTATGATCAGAAAGAATGTTGTAGAGACTAGTGACTCATTCTTTCTGAGAAGGACAAATAAACTCCTTTAATCCTATGTATTCTCTATATAACCACTTGGGAAATGTATAAACATGTATCCAAGTTTCCCATCTCATGACTTTTCTTTTATGGGCTTTATTCTATGTATTCATGTTCTCTTTTGAACTAGTTTGGTATTAATATTCCAGAGCTGCAATGTATAGTTAACTGGAATCACATGGGTAGCATGTTTGGTATCTAATAATAATAATAAAAATAATAACAACAACAACAATCATGGTTAGGTAAGGTTTTACTACTACTATTACTACTATAACTACTACCACTAATAATAATAATAATAATCATCATAATAATAAAAAATAATAATCAATCATAATAATAATAATAATAATAATAACAACAACAATCATGGTTAGGTATGGTTTTACTACTACTATTACTACTACAACTACTACTACTACTACTACTACTACTACTACTACTACTACTACTACTAATAATAATAATAATAATAATAATCATAATAATAAAAATAATAATCAATAATAATAATAATAATTATTATTATTATTATTATTATTATTATTATTATTATAACAACACTATATATATAAGGCAATGATCAAATGCTTTGACATTTATACTATTTTAAAGTGGTATAAATCTAAGTATGCCAATATATTCTATGGCGGTAACCGTCTCTTGTTGGTTCAAGCTATTTGTTGACAGCAAAACAGCACTTCAGACAAATATGATTTCAATAAATGTAGACATGGCACCATGACAGACTGGAACAAACTGATCTATTTACCTCATCCCATCATTAGCATTCATGTCCATGCATTATCAGCATCAACACCACATTCTTCCTTTCTCACTTGTTTTCATTTGGCATGTTTGTAATTTCAGGGCACTTGCTTGCTTTAGGATGATTTCACATTCATCATCTTTCAATGCGAGCTCACATATTCTGCTTCTAAGATGCATTAGTGTCCCAATAGTGAAGAGAGATTTGCATGTAGATTAGGAGAAAAGCAAATAGACAAAATTCTCAAATTTGGCATTAAATGATTTCAGTTTGAAAAAATGAAGAACAGAGAGATGAAAGACATGGCGAGGGTTTTCTGAATGGGTGGTCCATTAACTTGGGATCATTGAAACTTCCCCCATTTCTCTCTGCTCTATGTCTGTAACATCTTTATCAATGTGTCATTGATACATGGTAGGACATCTGGAGGAACACTTTACACTCTACCAGCTATAGAAAGCTGAACACATTTACTGTATCTAATGTGCTCCTAATTTAATGTGCTGTATCTGAGGCAGGGGATGGACAGCACAGAGGAATTGCTTCTTCTCAAATAAAACAAAGTTCCTGCCAGTCAGGAATCATCATCATTTCAGTGTTTGATCTAGAGTTTATGATTAACATGAAAGTATGACACCTCCATTAATATATCTGCTAAATAAGCACATTTGAATTAAAACATTCATTTTAAAAAATAAATCTGAAATACAGCCAGGAGACTGATTCTGATTTGCAAGCAAAGACTTGGGCTTTCGGTCGATTAAATTTTGAAAACTGATTTTCTTATAATTTTTGCAGTTGTTATAGTTTGATGTTAAGGCATATATATTTACAAAAAGGACCTGGGTGCATTATTATTACACATATATTGTAATTACTACAAGGGTACACTTGGTGCATCATCTCTTTTGTCAGTCATGCTGAATTTTTTCTTTCATAACTAAAAAAAAACAAAAAAAACAAAAAAAAAAAACACAATGGCTGTATCCAATTATGCATTTCCCTAGTAGGCAAAAAACAGTATGAGTAGCATGTCCGAATTCATAGTATTCATAAAACAGTTGGCAAAAAGGTCTGTGTACAAGTCAGGTTGTTGTATTTTTAAATGCTATAGTGAATACCAAAAGTTAAATTAAAACCGAATACACAAATTTCATGCACACAAAATAAATATTGACTTCTTTTCAGATTTTTGTTTATGACATTTTGCAAGAAACAAAACCCACAATGACACAGACCAAGCAAATCAATATAGTAAACAATAGGATGAAAACAACAAATTATTGTCATGGTTTTTGCCACAAAATAAATTTTATTGTGTCCTGAAAGTGCATATTTTCTCTCTCTTTCAAATGTACACACGTCACGTACCATATAGTAAGAAATTAGTCCCTCACACAAAAGTGTTTTAAGGACAAAAACCTGACAAATTTTTTGAAATACAACATCAAACCCAATTCCAAAAAAGTTGGGACAGTGTACAAATTGTGAATAAAAAAGGAATGCAATAATTTACAAATCTCATAAACTTATATTTTATTCACAACAGAATATAGATAACATATCAGATGTTGAAAGTGAGACATTTTGAAATGTCATGCCAAATATTGGCTCATTTTGGATTTCATGAGAGCTACACATTCCAAAAAAGTTGAGACAGGTAGCAATAAGAGGCCAAGAAAGTTAAATGTACATATAAGGAACAGCTGGAGGACCAACTTGCAACTTATTAGGTCAAATAACACCAATTCCCCCAATGCTGTGGTGAAAAATAGTGGAGCAATATCAGAAAGGAGTTTCTCAAAGAAAAATTGCAAAGAGTTTGAAGTTATCATCATCTACAGTGCATAATATCATCCAAAGATTTAGAGAATCTGGAACAATCTCTGTGCGTAAGGGTCAAGGCCGGAAAACCATACTGGATGCCTGTGATCTTCGGGCCCTTAGATGGCACTGCATCACATACAGGAATGCTACTGTAATGGAAATCATAACATGGGCTCAGGAATACTTCCAGAAAACATTGTCGGTGAACACAATCCACCGTGCCATTCGCCATTGCCGGCTAAAACTCTAAAGGTCAAAAAGAAGCCATATCTAAACATGATCCAGAAGCGCAGGCGTTTTCTCTGGGCCAAGGCTTTTTTAAAATGGACTGTGGCAAAGTGGAAAACTGTTCTGTGGTCAACGAATCAAAATTTGAAGTTCTTTTTGGAAAACTGGGATGCCATGTCATCCGGACTAAAGAGGACAAGGACAACCCAAGTTGTTATCAGCGCTCAGTTCAGAAGCCTGCATCTCTGATGGTATGGTGTTGCATGAGTGCGTGTGGCATGGGCAGCTTACATATCTGGAAAGGCACCATCAATGCTGAAAGGTATATCCAAGTTCTAGAACAACATATGCTCCCATCCAGACGTTGTCTCTTTCAAGGAAGACCTTGCATTTTCCAACATGACAATGCCAGACCACATACTGCATCAATTACAACATCATGGCTGCGTAGAAGAAGGATTCGGGTACTGAAATGGCCAGCCTGCAGTCCAGATCTTTCACCCACAGAAAACATTTGGCGCATCATAAAGAGGAAAATGCGACAAAGAAGACCTAAGACAGTTGAGCAACTAGAAGCCTGTATTAGACAAGAATGGGACACATTCCTATTCCTAAACTTGAGCAACTTGTCTCCTCAGTCCCCAGACGTTTGCAGACTGTTATAAAAAGAAGATGGGGATGCCACACAGTGGTAAACTTTGGCCTTGTCCCAACTTTTTTGAGATGTGTTGATGCCATGAAATTTAAAATCAACTTATTTTTCCCTTAAAATGATACATTTTCTCAGTTTAAACATTTGATATGTCATCTATGTTGTATTCTGAATAAAATATTGAAATTTGAAACTTCCACATCATTGCATTCTGTTTTTATTCACAATTTGTACAGAGTCCCAACTTTTTTGGAATCGGGTTTGTATATGTATATATATCAGGGGCGTTTCCTCAGAGGAGGCAAGGGAGGTAGTGAGGTATGTCAGAACAGTTGCAAAGTCAATGCTGAAAGCAAGTGAGGATTATGAGACCATAGACAACAAAAACGTTTGTGTTATTTGTATGGAGCCATTTGGCAGCTCAAAGTCAAAGGAAGTGTGGGTAAAATATGCCCTATGCAGTCTCTGGGCTCACCAAGCCTGCACTCTAGGGTTAACAACATTCATTTGTCACCATTGTGACTCTGACTGAGAATATTCACACACTGACAGACAAACTCACACACACATTGACAGTGTTTTTTGTTAGACATGTTTTTACACAGGTACACTGGAGTCAAGTGTTTATTAAGCATAAATATCGTTAAGGAAGTTTGTTCTAGTAGACTAATTTACAGACATATGCACACACCCCTGAGTCAAACAGAAAGTGGATTTGAGCTGTGGTCAGTCACAGAAAGAGATGCATTGTTTTGTGTTTGTTTTTTTGTTTTTTGTTTTCTGGACTGTTTTAATAAACCTGTTTTTGAAGTACCCTAGGTATGTGTTACTACATAATTACCCTAGTATGTGTTACATCCTACCCCAGTATAATAACAAAGGCACACCATTTGACTAACTCAGAAGGGCTGTGGTATTCTTACAGAGTTTTGAATTGGTGCCTTTTGTAGTAAACAAACGTGGATACTTTGTATGAGGTTTGAGCACGCTAGCTCAAAAATTCATTGAGTTACAGAAGCTGAAGGAAAAAGTGTTACAACCATACCTAGTCAAAAGAAGATTTCAGAGAAAGGAATTCAGACATAAAGAGGACAGTCATACAGAACTATGGGTAAGAGTCAAAACCCAATGATGGTCTGAATATAGCATCATACCCTCAAGGGTTAAAATGGCTTTTAATAATCTGTTCATTGTTCTGGACTCCTTGCATCAGAGGGTTAAACCACACACAACAGAATGGGAGGAAAAATAGAATGCCAAATTGAATAAATTGATTAACTGTCTAAAAAACTAAAGTCAAATTCAATTTGTTAACGCTTTGACTATGACAGTCCCTTTCTTTTTACAGTCTGTTTTAAAATTGCCCTCTGTAAAATATAGACTGAGGCAGAAGTTAGAGAAGTTATTTACAGTTTGTTACTGTCGTCCTCCATCCTTGCGGCTTTTCCGGACCTTGGCTCCTGTTTATCTAGGGGCATTGTTTTATTACCTTCAAAACTCTACTGGGAGGATCTTTGCGATGGAGTTGCCTAGCAACAGGAACTGGCTGATGATCCGCTGGATCTGAGCTTGCTGAAGCAGCGAGAGAGACACAGGCAAAGGGCATGGGAAGGGTCTGCTAAAAAATGTGGATCTACCAATATGATTAAAAACTCAAAATGTAACAAAAGTAGCAAACAATCAAGATTATTTTCCTTTTATTTTCACAGTTGAGAGACATTTTCAATAGATGTTAGCATTTTCTATTATTGTCTTGCATCGAATATTGAACCCACTGAACCAGAAGAGTAGCTGTGCAATCAGAAGAAAAGAAAGGAAGAAAAAGACGAGGGAGAGGAGAAGAAAACGAATGAAGCTTTGCTGCTGTGGTCACCTTGTTTTATTGCTGGCTTTGCTTATAAAGAAGGTCAATCGCAGGGGAGACCACTTTCAAAAAGTGCCTGACAAGACATTTAGCCACAAGCTTTCCTCTCATACCTCTCATGATTTGCAATTCCTTTGAGAGGAGTTCTCCTTGCTTCTCTTTATCCTCTGAAATGAAACACCACTATTTCTCATTCTCACACACAGGTATATTTGATAAGCACTTGGCACCAAATCAAAATCCTTGCCTTACGTTCAGGCTAAGGTCAAAAGAAAGAATAAAGAAGTATTCCATGAGTATTTTACATCGAGTACGCACACTGAAAATAAAATAGGCATAGAAACCATTTTTACTCTGAAATTGCTATTACAATTATAATTACAAAGAAAGAGTAAGTAGGACATTGAATTAAACATGACATTTTGAAGTAGAAACTTTTTTTCCCCCTGTAAAACCTACTCCAGTAATGTATGTTTAATTTACAACTTTTTTTTTTTTTTTTAGGAGTGCAAAACTTACAACATAGGGTGAACATAAAACACAACATTTCAAAGCAATGAAAAATAAGCAGAAATGACAAATGGGTAATAGTAGAAGTATGTAAATAGTAATAGCATGTATAATAATAATGATAATAATATTTTGTGATGACGGCAACAGTAATATCAGTAATAATAATAACAGTAATAACAATAATGATACTAAAGATGGTGATGATAAGTTGTGTTGACGGCAATAGTAATATCAATAATAATAATAATAATAATAGATAACATTGATAATAATGACAATAATAGCAGTAGTGGTACCAAAAATCAGCATTTGGTGCATTAAAATCATGCGTGGTATATGTTAGGTGTTGATTTGTTTATATTTTTATATTTTAGATAATTTTTATTATATTATTATCATTCTTTTATTTATTTATTTATTTAATGAATTAATTATTAACGATATACATTATACCATTACCGTCCTTATATTAAGCAAAACATCATCACACCGCCATCATTCCATTACTGCTAAATGTTTCTATGATATTGATAATATTAATAACAATAATGTCAATAATAATTATAATAATGAAAATACTCACAATATTACTAAAACCTTATATAAATATGTATAATAATAAATTAATACATAATCAGGATGAGTGTGTCAGATTTGTAATAGTTGAAGGAGGTCTGATCTGGAGTGTTGTGGTTCCGATATACAGTTGTAATGAGGTGAAAAATATTCTAGGGAGATGTAGTCTATGAGCAAATTTTTCCAATGCATTATGTGAATAGTGTTTCGGGATTTCCAGTTCAAGAAGATAGTTTTCTTGGTGATGGCTAAGGCTACAAGGAGCATCCTTTTGTTTGTTATTTCCTGATTGAGAGTTGATAGATCACCCAGCAGACAGAGTAAGGGGGATAATGGGATGCGGCAGCCCAGGAGGCGGGATAGGGATTCAGTGACGTCTTTCCAAAAGTGTTTAATGGGTGGGCAGTGCCATGTGACGTGGATATATGTGTCCAGACAGTTTTGTGAGCAGTGTGAGCAAATTATTGATGTGAATCCTATTTTAGACAGCCTTTCCCCAGTGTTCTATGAAGAGTCTTATACTCTATGAGCTGAAGGTTGGAGTTTTTAGTCATGGAATATATATTTTTACAAATTTGAGTCCAGAAGCCGGTATCAGGAGCAATTGAAAGGTCTTCTTCCCATTTAATTGTTGGTAAAGTTACAGTGCCCTCCACAATTATTGGCACCCTTAGTAAATATGAGCAAAGGTGGATGTGAAAATAAATCTGCATTGTTTATCCTTTTGATCTTTCATTCAAAAAATTCACAAAATTCTAACCTTTCATTGAAAGGTTTCATTTAAGGAAACCTTTCTAACCTTTCATTGAAGGAAAACAGTTGAAAGTGGTGGGAAACTCACATTATGAAATAAATGTTTTTCTCCAATACATGTTGGCCACAATTATTGGCACCCCTAGAAATTCTTATGAGTAATATATCTCTAAGTATATTCCCATTCATATTTAAATTTTTTTAGCACACCAGGGTGATCATGAACATGAAATTGTCCAGCCATGACTTCCTGTTCCACAGGAGAATAAACATGAGGAAACACAAAGGCCAAATTCCTGTAATCATTCATCACAATGAGTAAAACCAAAGAATATAGTTCTGATGTGCAGCAAAAGATTGTTGAGCTTCACAAAATAGAAAGTGGCTATAAGAAAATATCTAAAACATCGAAAATTATTTCCACCATCAGGGCAATAATTAAGAAGTTCCAATCAACTAAAGATGTTACAAATCTGCCTGGAAGGGGACGTGTGTCTAAATCGTCCTAATGTGTGGTGAGGAGGAGAGTTTGAGTGGCCAAAGACTCTCCAAGCATCACAGTTGGAGAATTGCAGAGATTAGTTGAGTCTTGAGTCTCAGAAAGCATAAAAAAAATTATCAAACAGCACCTACATCCCCACAAGATGTTCGGGAGGGTTTCAAGAAAAATCCTCTGCTCTCATCCAGAAACAATCTCCAGCATATTCAGTTGTCAGACACGACTGGAACTTCAAACTGGACCGGCTTCTATGGTCAGATGAAACTAAAAAAAGAGCTTTTTGGCAGCAAACCCACCAGATGGGTTTGGTGCACACATGGATAAAAAGTACCCCATGTCCACGGTTAAATCTACTGCTGGATCTTTAATGTTGTGGGCCTATTTTTGTGCTGGAGGTCCTGGACATCTTGTTCAGATTCATGGTATCATGGATTCTATCAAATACCAACAGATAAAAAAATCAAAACCTGACCGCTTCTGCTAGAAATCCAATAATGGACTGTGGTTGGATCTTCCATCAGGACAATGATCCAAAACAAACATCAAAACCAACACAAAAATGTGTCTCTGAGCACAAAATGAAGCTTCTGCCACGGCTATCTCAGTCCCCTGACCTGAACACTAAAGAAAATGAGTGGAGTGAACTGAAGAGAAGAAGCACCAACATGGAGCTGGAATCTGAAGGATCTGGAGAGATTCTGTATGGAGGAATGGTCTCTGATCTCTTGTTCAGGTGTTGTCCAAACTCATCAGGCATTATAGGTGAAGACTCAAAGCTGTTATCTTGGCAAAAGGAGGTTGCAAAACGTTTTGAATACAAGGGTGCCAATAATTGTGGCCCCCCACTTTCAATTCTTTTCCTTCAATGAAAGGTTATAGTTTCGTGAATTATTTTAATGAAAGATCAAAAGGATATTCTGCCCTGGATGGAAAGTGGTAAGTTGTGCCAGCGGTGAAAGTTGTCTTCTATTGTTTTCAGTAAAGAAGTGAAGTTGAGTCCAGTCAGCTCTGACAGCCTGGAGGAAACCCTAACACCTAAATAAGTGATGTGGCCTGTGCATAGAGGAATGGGTGATACCTGAGCTACCACATCCCATTTGGTTTGATGTAGTGGAAGAATTGAAGATTTATTCCAATTTATTGCATAATCTGATATTGTAAAGTATAAATCAATGGTTTTAGTTATTTCTTGCAGAGATGATTGAGGATTTTGCAAAAAAAGTGTCATCAAAATGTCATCAGCATATAAACTAATCTTATGTTGTGTTTGAGGTGTGTGGATTCCTCTGATGGATGGCTGCTGCTAAGGGTTCAATGAAGATGGTAAATAAAGGAGAGATTGGGCATCCTTGCCTAGTCCCCCTGTGCAGTGTGAAGCTTTGTGATGTTAGTCCATTGGTTGTGACTGTGGCAGACTGTGGTGCTGTGTATAAAATTTTAATCCAATTAATAAACGACTCACCAAAGCCAAATTTTTGTAATGTGGTGAATAAAAAGTTCCAATTGACTCTGTCAAAAGCTTTTTCTGCATCTAAAGTGACTATAATGGTATTTTCCTGCTGTAGTGATGAATAATGGATTAAATTGTATAGTCTGTGTTGCTGGATGCCTGCCTACCTTTAATAAAACCAGTCTGATCTGGGTGGATTATGAATGGGATCATTTTTTAAATTCTATGTGCAAGAACTTTACTGATTATTTTGATGTCTACGTTAATTTACAACTTTGATAAATACAGTTTATATGGGTGCACAACACAACAAAACCTAATCGGACATCTTAAGTGAAAGCTACATTTACATTTCTGAGATATTACAAGAATCAGGAATAAATGGTGTTACAGTCCCTTGAGACCACCGGGACCACCTCCCTTCTGGAGCTCTTCTAGCATAAAATAAAGATGCTCCGTGGCACAGGAGAGTGCTTCTCTGGCACATCACCAAATGCGTCATCATAATTACAACAACAATTACAAGATAATTGTTATTGGTGAGTCTACAACAACACAATAGTGAAAATGTCAGGTCTGAGCAGGCCACTTTATTTGTTCTCTCTTTTCAAACTTCCCTTGTTCTCTCTTTTCAAACTTCCCTTCCAAAATAAAATAAAAATAAATAATAAAAACTTAAAAATATAATAAAATATGCAAACGTAATGTTGATTTTTATTCACCCATAAGCTTTATATTTTGTGTCATATATAACATAATATACTTTACTTTTTTGATTGCTCATATGTTCAGTTGCACATGTAAGCAATTTCAATAAAGAAAAGGAATATATATACTGTATATACACAGTATACTAACATATTCAAAATGCAGAGGTCTGTATGTTTTTTTTTTTGTTTGTTTTTTTTTTGCTTGTTTGTTTTTTTAACATAATGCTTTTAATCAGAAAGGATGCATTAAATTGATCAGACATGACAGTAAAGACATTAATAATGTTACTGTTATGTCCTAAAATTGAATAAGCTTTCCACAAAAAATATTAAGCAGCACAACCGTTTTCAACACTGATAATAAGAAGAACAAGAATAAATGCAGCCTTGGAGAGTATAAAAGACTTCTTTCAAACACATTAAAAAATCTTACCAAACCCAAACTTAGTATATTATTAGTAAGTATACATAGGCCCGGTTTCACAGACAGGGCTTAGACTTAAGCCAGGATTAGGCCTTAGTTCAATTAGGGCATTTAAGTAGCTTTTTTAAACATGCCCTAGAAATAAAACATTACTGGTGTGCATCTTGAGACAAAACAATGGCTCTGACATATTCTAAGATATCTCATTGCAAGTTGCTTTCAGTTAAAACAGCTCAAAAATGAATTTTAGTCTGAGGCTAGCTTAAGCCTTGTCTGTAGGTGATGATACACAGGGCAACTTTTTGAGCAATGTTGCTGGGCAATGTTGCTGTCAACGGGCAACCTGATGAGACACAGGGCAACTAATCAGGGCAACAGACAGTTGGCAGCAACTAATCAGAGAGGAGCAAATCTATTGCCAACTCAATAAATACATTATTATAAACACTTGTTAGGCACTTTATTTCAACTTTTCAAATATTTTCTTAATTTTTATTAAAAATAAATGCCTTTCCGATTTGATTTGTGACAGGAAAAGGGAGAAGAGCGAGTTCCGCAAAAGGCGGATTCAAACTTGCGTCGATCGCATCAAAAGCTATTCATGTGTCAAACGCCCTACGGCCTACGCTACTACAGCCATTAAACAGACCCTGTCTTTTTAGTATTTCTGAAATCATTCAATGGCTTCATTACAGCATACACACATTACTTCAGACAGTTGTTGGTATTTTAAACAATATATGAGGTAAATTCCATGTTTTGGGTTGACGCATGACAACTTACTAGCATTAAAAGATAAAAGTTCACACTCCTTTTCTCCGCTCCACTGCCGCTGAGGGGCCGCCATCTTGTTTGAATTTTTCTGAAATCTCCAAAACCGGTCACGTGATCGGCTGCTAACATTCTGATTGGAGGATCTCAAAAAATTGCCCATCTAACGTATACAGATATTCGGTTGTTAAGTCTGACGTCACGCGGCAGCGCTTCCAGGTCCTAACGCTCTATCTCATACCACAAGAAAAACAACAAATGGTGCTAATATACATACACGATGTGGTGTAATACTACAAAAATATATAATTATAACCTTTATCTCCATACCAAAATTCCAGATGCCCAGACAATGATTCATCTTTTATAAATCATTAAAATATTAATATCTGTGACGCTGTGAGCATGGAGACTGTTGTGTAGACTGTAAGTATTTAAATTGTTTAACTTTTTAAAATGATTGATGTTTAAAATGAATAAATAGCGCTCATAAACGGCCGTCGATGGCATTCTCAAGTAAAACGAGTCGAGGCTTGGACCCGGAAATGGCGTTCCTTACGTCACAACTTAACAAGCGGATATATTTGTTGCTCATTCTTAGTGGGAAAGTGCCCAAGCAACATTGCCCGGCAACATTGCTCAAAAAGTTGCCCCGTGTATCATCACCTTGTGAAACCGGGGAATATGTATATGAAACTTTGCTTACACATGATTTTGACAGTCCACTTTAGACATTCTGTTGACTATAATTAACATTGCATACATGTCAAGTAACTCTTATTAGAGTATTAGTAGAGTATTAGTAGGGGTTGAATAAGGGGTTCGGGTTAGTATAGAGTAAGATGACATGTACTTGCAAAGTTACTTATACTAAGTAGAATGTCTGTTGGGAGAGCATCACACTAAAGTGTTAGCAGATATTAAAGGTCCCGTTCTTCGTGATCCCATGTTTCAAACTTTAGTTAGTGTGTAATGTTGTTGTTAGAGTATAAATAAAATCTGTACAATTTTAAAGCTCAAAGTTCAATGCCAAGCGAGATATTTTATTTAACAGAAGTCGCCTACATCGAACGGCCAGTTTGGACTACATCCCTCTACTTCCTTCTTTAATGACGTCACTAAAACAGTTTTTTGACTAACCTCCGCCCACAGGAATACACAAGAGTTGCGTTTGTAGAGTGTGTTTGTCGCCATGTCGTCGAAACGCTGTTATTTTCATCCCGCAGTCCAATCACAGGGTCTGATTCCGGCTCAAATTGATAGGGTAAAATTAAAGACATGTTTACAACAACACTGAGCGCATGCATCTCCACGTTATGGTAAGAGGCGTGACCTTTCCGGGCAAGATGCGCTAAACTGCTGTCGAATCACAACACAGGAACCGCTGGCACAATCAGAACTCGTTACGTATTTCTGAAGGAGGGACTTCATAGAACAAGGAAGTCATCAGCCCGTTTTTATGACAGTGGAAACAGCGGTATACAGATAAGTAAATTATGTGAAAAATACTGGGGGTTTTTTACACGCAAAACATGAACACATGTTATATTGCACACTATAAACACAATCAAAGCTTCAAAAAACCACGAAAAACGGGACCTTTAAGTAGACAGTCTACTAATAAATCAGAGTTAGTTGACATGTATGTGCAACGTTACTTAAAGTCAACAGAATGTCTAAAGGGGACCATCAATATAAACCATTACCAAAACTTTCTGTTTCTTCTTGAACTTGCTTACATGCACACCCACACAGAGTCAAAAGAGAACTTTAGTAATTAGCAAAGGGCTAATGATGTGTATTGAAGCCTAAAGGAATGGACGCCAAATCCAGCAAGAAAGCACAGAGTGAAACAAATGATTTCTCAAGAGGGGATCTGTGGGACAGCTCTCCACACCCACACAACAGCAGTGGAGAGACATCGCAACCTTCCATAAATCACAACCGCTACCTGTCATAGAGGGAATAGACAGGAAAGACAGGACGAGAGATCCAAGTGTATCATGTCCAGATAATCTAACGGTTTACAAATGTCTGACATAAGCACTAGTGTCACTAAAAGAACAGTAAAGTCCTTGGCGACTCACAGTTCTTGTGGATACTTGTCAACTTGTAGTTCAAGACAACAAATTCAGTTTGGTCCACTGATGCCAATGTGCAGGAGCTACACAACGTGAAGGGTGAACTATACATTTCACAGGCGTCACCAGCGTGTGGTGTTTCGAACGCTTCGAAACAGTGAATCATTTTGCGACGCAATTGGTTCAATTGATTCGAAGCTTTGAAAAGCTTTGTTTCTCCCATCACCACTAGATGCAGATAAAAATTATGTTTAATGGCTCAAAAACAAGATAGCAATCCATGGCTTGAAGGTAGAACACCTGACATGGAGTGTTGTGCTTAACTTGAACCATAAAGGGCACGTTCACATGAACATTAGAACAAACAATCTAACATTCAAATGATAATCTGCCAAGGCAAGAATGAACCACATGGTTAAATAACAGAGCTAATCAAACTAATCTACAAAGACCACAAAGAGAACTACAGAAAGAACGAACTCAAATGACAATTTTCAAAACAAAAGACATGACAAAGCACAGGGTCTTGACAATATTGTTAACTTGCTTGTCACATATCTTCATTTCCAATACAACCATGTCACACAAACCCAGATGCAGCTTTCAGCCACAATAAACTCTAAATGGAGAAGAAAAAAACCTTCATCCTTTGTTTTCAAATAGAATGAAATAATACTGCTATAATCAATAGTGTTCATCGTGTATATGGCACTAACAATTCCTCACAGTTCTGAAGTGTTATGCATGAAAATATTAAGATTGTTGTTTCCCTGTACATCTGTATTTTTCTATATTTTAATCATCTTCTGAGAAACTAAACTGATATACTGTATAAGAAAACATATGGTGGTGCTTCAGTGACACATATCAGGTTATTCTTACATCTGCTGAAATAAAATCTAAGAATATTTTAGTAAAACGATAGCTTCCTGAATTATTTCTAACTGCAAAAGTGCTATTTTGTATGTATTGGTGAAGCTGTATTATTTTTTTAAAGAGATTTAAATGGTATCTGTATCATAACATATTATGCTAGTGCTGGTTCGTGCTATTGTTAGAGAAACAAATACGAGTAAGACAAAAAAGGAGAGAAAATGAAACTTGGTCATTTGGTCAGCTGTCTGGAATACTGGTTTTACACCGAATGCTCAGTCCCCTTCACTCAAAGAATTAATGTAGGGACATACAAGAGCAAAAGCCTCAAACTGAAAGAAAGACATTTGAGATGTTTACTGAATCGGGACAGAAATAAAGAGCATCTCAGGGAGGAGGACTACAGCATTACGTGTGATATTACCTTGTCGCAGTATCCGATGTGAACTTTCTCTCATCGTCTACCTTTCACTCACATTTAATTAAATAGAAACATCAGTAAGATCTTTCTGTCTGTAGCCTTTTTTATCTCCTTTCTGTGCCTCAGCTTATCATAACATCGTCACACTTTTTGTGTAAACAGTTTAACCTGTTGTTCGGACCCATTCGTGAACATTGCTTTTAAATTGTGAACACCGCATTATAATTTATTCTATGAGATTTCATGATGGTGTACAGAAACATGACAAAACGTTGTCTTTTTATCAGTTTACCAGATGAGAAAAAAATTCAGCGTTCTCACTGTTTTGCAAACAACCGCAGGCCTTGGCAAAGTAAATGACTTTTGATGTGTACAAAGCAATGGTGTTACGAATTGTACCCCATTAAATGTGTTTTTCATTTAGAAAAATAAAGATGATTTGCATATAATCTCAGTTACACAGTATATTTATATAAAGCATCACAGAAACAAAAGAAAGTCAAACTTAAATGATGTGTTTCTGCTTGTGGACTAAATCTTCACACTTTAGCTCTATATAAACAAAAACAGCTTTTTTCCCCTTGTATGATGTTTATCATACATGTATAGGGGAAAAAACATATCCATTGCCACTGGAATATATTGTCATCATTGTCAATAATATATCCAACGCCCACAAACTCACAACCTTTGTGTTGCTACTGTAACATAATGCCAGTTGGGCTACAGAAACATATTTTAGATCATTTACTGCCCGCTTTCCACATGTCAAGCAAATAGCACCTGGCAAATTCTGTGAATAAGACAAATAATCTATTATTATGTGGCTAATTTACATAGACAACATATTACGTAGAGAAAATAATCACAGTGACTTCATTGAAATACAACACTATTTAGCATCTGGTTACACTGGTTAGTGAATAAGATGCAGGTTTGGCAAATGTGGAGCAACAGTTTGGTAAATTTGCCTTGATGCATCTATAAAGTTTAGTTTGTTTGAAGCTGTGCAGCACTCAAAGTGTAGTTTCCGATGTAATAAGGGCAAGCTTGTCAAAGACATTCATCAACTAGGTTATGTTCTTCACACAAATTATCACCATGTTGTAAATCACATATTATTTCACAACGTACAGATTTTCTGACCTCCAGAAATAGAGGAGGAGGTAGGCACGGGCAGCTGTGGCGTACGAAAAGAACAAATCTGTGCTTGGAAATGTATAATTTAATCTTGATCATGAGTTAATACACCATATGCTCCTTGCAATTAAGCTGTCCATGGATAACCCATCTCTAATTTGTTAAGAGTTCAATGCAGCGTAAAATCTGGGGCAGGTCATTCCCCTGAGTTTAATCTAGCTAGCATGGTGGGAAGAGAGAGAGAAAAAGAGGGAGGGACAGTCAGAGGGACAGGGAGAAGGAGAGAAAGAGAAAGATAGTCGGGGTCTCTAATTACCAGGGCTAAATCACCAATGTGAGAGCAGTGCTTCAAAACACCTTCAGCTCTACTCTGTCTTCATTCAGTGATTTATAATTAGACAAAGAGAGCAAAAAAAAAAGAAAAAAAAGAGAATAACAGAAAGAGCCAAACATACACCCCTTTATGTGGAATGGAAATAGCAGTGTAACACCAGAGGATGCAAGTTTCCTCTAAATGGGGAATTTACATTGCCAAGACATTTAATTTCAGTCCAATTTAACTGAGAATAATGTATCAAAGGCCATGCAAGATCACAGAGCATTAAGTGTACACTCGCAGTTTAGCAACCACAGATCTAAAGCCAAGGGTATCATGCAGCTATTTTTTGAGGGGGCATCAGTGATAAAAAACAGCACTTTCTCTCTAGCAGAGGTTTTCACATTTCTGATGTCTAGAACCACAAAATAGGATGATTCTCAGTGTATTTGTATTTGAGTAAATGTAATTAGTTACTGTACTTGAGCATCTTTTTGGCTAGTATCCAAAATATCTATAATTATATAATGTACTTTATATAATAATATAATTGCATCACAGGAATAAATTACATTTTAAAGTACATTTTAAAATATATTCAAATAGAAAACGTTTATTTATTTTAAATTGTAATAAATATATATATATATATATATATATATATATATATATATATATATATATATATATATATATATATATATATATATATATATATATATAGACGTTTTCGGACATGCAAGCTCCAGGCCATCAGCGGCCGTTCAGTGCTCGCGTACCCGCCGAGAACAGCTTCATCTCGGCCAGTACTTCAGGGATTTGCACTTTCTTCCAAAGTGACTTGAAGCGAATTGAAGGAACACATTTTATAACAGTGGTTTTAAAAGTACATGTATTCCATGAGAATAAAACTCACAACCTTTGTGTTGCTACTGTAACTGTAACATAATACCAGTTAGGCTACAGAAACATATTTTACATTAATTACTGCCTGGTTTACACAGGTCAAATAAATAGCACCTGGCAACTTCTGTGAATAAGACAAATAATCTATTATTATGTGGCTAATTTATATAGACACAATATTACATAGAGAAAATAATCAAAGTGACTTCATTGAAATACAACACTATTTAGCATCTGTTACACTGGTTAGTGAATAAGATGCAATAAATTACATTTTAAAGTACATTTTAAAATATATTCAAATAGAAAACATTTATTTTAAATTGTAATGATTTTTCACAATATTACTGTTTTACTGTATTTTTGATCAAATGTATATATATATATATATATATATATATATATATATATATATATATATATATTATTATTATTATTATTATTATTATTATTATTATTATTATTATTATTAGTTTCCACTTGGCTCCAAAAAAAAAAAAAAAAATTCTTGGCCAGGAGCCCCCATCTGTTAAAATGGACAAAATGCTTCTGCTTAACCCCCTTACCCTCTCCTACTTGCTACACCGTCTCCTACATATAAGTTCAGTGCTAAAATGTTCCCTACAGAGTAAGAAATAACATAGCAGGAGGCAGATGTGGATGATTAATTTTTCATCCAGATCATCACAAATGCCTAAGTACAGTGACATGTTATTTGCTGTTGCAAGTCTGTGAGGCTGTTCCATGACTAAGCTATGAAAACAGGAGGAGGCCGGACCCGGTCAAAGCTGTGAGCTGGCAGTTAGTCTGAAAGGTAAATCATGGCTTGCTCTATAACATAAGCCTCCATAGGGAGAACTGTGTTTTAAAGCCCTGTCTGACTTATCGATCCAGAGCCAAAATTGCACACAGCCCCCTAAATACACACACAAATACTTGACACTCACTGTTGACTCATTTAATTAAATATGGCCACAGGGGAGGTACAGGTCTCTGAACCAAGCCTCCACCATTTTGTACATAAGGACGTGCCGTCGCCGCATCTAACAAACACTTACAGATGTCCACAATATTTTATTAATTAGTTGACTTGCATTATGACTGCGAGTTGGGAACAATGACAGGACCCACTCGCAGAAAAGTGTATAACACAGCACCAATCCTGCATACTGATGTTGCAACTGGGTGAGCTTTAAATCCAAACAGGTCTTACAGAATATTAACTGATTAATTAGCATTCACATCACTTGCACAAAACAGGCTTAATTGAATCGGGCACAGCAGTTTTGAGTGCCGGAGTCTCGCTGATGTTAATTGTGACGTTTGGAAAATTGAGTCTCTAATTAATGGCTGATGAAAATATCGTGTGAGAGTGAGGAAAGTCAAATTAGTACTTCTATAATTTTATCTACAGAGCTAATATGGCAAAATTAGTCTTTTTCACTTTAAAATGCTTGTACTTGAGAGATATTCAGCATTAGCAAATAACTGCGGACATTTTTACGTGCACTTCTATTTCTCTCTCTCTCTCTCTCTCTCTCTCTCTCTCTCTCTCTCTCTCTCAGGGACGTTAGAGCATTAGAGAAAACCCTTTTTGAAATGAAGAGCCAGTTCAATGCTCATCTAGTAGCTTACATGATTCGTCCAAATGCATGCTGGCTGACAGCATCAAGCTTATTTGCAGAACAGCACTGCTTAGACTGCAAACTGAACTGAGTGAATAAGCAGCGGCGTCGTGACATATACAGTACAGTACATGCACACTATACCAGTATCAGTCAATTCCCACAGGCCTCCTTCAGTGATGTCAGAGCAGAAGCTTTGACTGATTCATGAGCAAAAATATGTCTGCTCTCTGCAAAACTGACACAACTCTCTAGAGGATTGAGAGCAAAACCGTAAAAGAGGGATATTTATGTGATTAATTTACTATTTGGATGTATTCATTACATTTTTATCTCTTGGACATTTTATGTTGCTCCACTTCCATATTTAACTTTCACCAGTCACCTGTCTTTCTCAGTCTCTGCCATGTTCCTTTATTTCTAGAGCCCTGGGTATACTTTGTTTTGTTTTTTTTGTTTTTTATGCATATAGTGTACGCGCACAGTTGAACGCACAGCCTTGGAAAGTATATTTCATTTGACTCATACCCATACATAAGCGTTCAATGCATGCACAGTTTTGAGCAATTTCTCGCCACGAGTTACAACCAGGGCCGGCTCTAGGCAAGGGCAGAACGTCTACCTTGCCCACCCAATCAGAATTTAGGTACAGATAGTGTACTTTTTTATGATTTGTGCATTTATTAAAAACACTGAAGTGGGCGGTGTGTTGAGAAGTTTGACGAAGGGTTGTAGAATATCCAATCAATAAAAATTGTGTAGTAGCAAAAAAGCAGAGGCTGGCAATCACAAGCCAAAACGGGCAGAAAAATTTGTGTGCTAAGGTGCAAATTATGGGGTGCTGTTGCCTAAATAAATTACTTGTAAATATTAATATATACATTTATAGCTCTGATTGATTTTAAAGTGTCATTTGGCCGCCGGCGCATACTAAAATGGGTCATATGAGCAGTTAAAATAAATTCAAGAATGTGCATTTATTGCATGGATGGAGCAAAAACATAATGTAAGTGTTTAAAATGCATATGCATTGTTCATTTTAAACCTTGCCCTCTTTTGCTTGCTGTTAATGCTGTTAAATTAAATGTACGAGGCAAACTGTCTGCTTAAATAACAACACTGAAGTAAGAATTCATTGTTTATCTTTCGACTAGTCACACAGATCACGAGACGCAGGTCAGTGCAGGCATAGACGCAGTGCCGCTGCTAGCCATTTTGGTGCCCTAAGCATAATTCCTTTATGATGCCCCCCACCCCGACCCCGAGAAAAAAAAAAAACGTTTGTTTTTGCCAGTTTAACTTTTTATTACCAAACATAACTCAATACCAATAACACATAATAGCAGCATCACAGTATAAAACTTAAGAACACTAAAAAGAGAAAGTAAAATCTTAAACTGAGTAAAATTGTAAAATCTTAGATTAAACTGAGAAGGGTCATAGGCATAGCACTTGCATATTGTTGTCCTACTGTTAGTTTAACTGCTTCTATTGTTCTCATTTGTAAGTCGCTTTAGATAAAAGCATCTGCTAAATGAATAAATAAATGTAAAACTAAATCTAATCTAATATAAAGCATAATAGAATGAGGTGCAATAATGCACACAAATCAACAGTAATGTTTGCTTTATATCATTCATAATGACATTTTATATTATATATATTATATATATATATATATATATATATATATATATATATATATATATATATATATTTAACAGGAATTGTTAGCCTACCATGTGCACTGCACTGACTGCTAACTGTTAACGTTACTGAGAAAGTATTGTAGCAAGTCCAAAGAGTGTTTTATGTTCTGTTCAGATAAATCTAAGTGATGTATGTTCTTTTCTTATGTTATGGTTCAGCTTGTGTGGGGCTTTAAGGGGTGGGAGGTTCTCTTGAAAGTAGAGCCTGCGTGGTGTTGTGTGGGCGGGGTTCTGGGGAAAATGTTCCTAAGTTGGTTCGATGTCTGTGAGGCAAGAGCATCGGCCAAACAGGTGCTCACCTGAATAAAAGAAGACTAAGCTGTTAAGTGAGTTTCATCATTTCCTCCGTTCGTTACAGTATTAACCACCGTCACGTCAAAATAAACCATAAACTACTGCTCAATATCTAAAGATAGATAGTAAAAAAAAAAAAAAGTAACAGCTAGCTGGCGTCAGGTCAGTTATTTTTAAAATAGGTAATGTTTAACAGTAAAATCTCAATTTAGCTTGCACCGAAGTTGTAAGTTACAATAACATAGTTTGCTAATGCTAACATTAACGTCAGCAAGTTTGAGGCGCATTACGATTAGCAGCAGCACGCACATGCAGCACAATTCCCGTATTTATGAATGATTAAACATGGACTTACCTGAAAGTGATGCACGGGCATCATCTCGCAGTTTCTTCTTCTTTCGTTTCTTAGCACCCGACTCCTGCTGTCTTTTCGGAGCCATGCTCAAATCTGTCAAACTGCGTCAGGCAGGCGCCCGCGCGTACAACCGGAACGGACCATCCGTCTACTTTCTAGACTAGACTAGAGCAATTATTAAATATCTTTCTTGTTCCCCCTTTTTTGTTACATATACATGGCTAAAATGTGCCTAATATTTCTATAGGCTAATGAAATAATACCGGCATTTAAAAAAAAAAAAATTCATTAGGCTATTTTTGGTGCCCCCTCAGCACTTGGTGCCCTACACACAGTGCGTGATGCGCGTGGTGGGAGCGGCGGCGCTGCATAGACGCCTTTTTTAAAAGTTGAACTTATTTTAACTTAAGCGCTGCGTTTTTAGAACACCGCATCATGCTCAAGACGGTGCAAAGGATGTGAGACGCGAGCTCAAGGTCTGTCTGTTTAAACAATGAAAAACAATGGAAAAGTAGCGCAATGGAATTTATAAACGTGTTCTGTGTGAATGGCCACATTCTGCATAATTAAAGTTGCGTTCATTACAGTAGACTTTCGTCGCATTTACTTTGTAAATTGTCACTGGACAGTAGAAAAGTGAAAATGGTAGCATTTTATTGAAAGGGAAAATAAGATAAAAACTCCCATATCATGGAGAGGCATATTATAAAAGTGTTCAGTTTCAATAATTAAGAATAGGCCTGCCTACCTACCTACCTACCTACCTACCTATCTATCTGCCCACCCAGTATATCTTCCAGCCCACCCTTCTATAGCTGCCAATAACCGGGCCTAGTTGCAACCCATGTAAACATCTTTCTATCCTTTCATGCTAGAGTTGTACAAATGAGGGTACTTTCTAACCTCTTCACATAATCTCTCGTATATGTAAGCCTCCATTGTCTGTAGCTTGCATGTGTTCCTGTCTGTTCTGTTTCTTTGACTACCTTGTGAAATGATGCCCCCAGGGCACAGTTGCCACCTTGTGGATAAACTAATTACTGCAAAAAAATTAAATCCGCATGTGTGACCTGCGCATACAAGTATGTGTGTACTCTTCTGATGACAAAATTCGCACTGTAAAAAGTGAACTATACTTTTGGGCTTTACTCGCCCTCCTATCGTTTCAAACCTGAATGACTGCCTTTGTTCTGTTGCAAACAAAAGAACATATTTTGAAGAATATTTTGTTTATTTATTTATTTATTTTCCCCCAAAACAACACTTGATCACACTTACTTTCATTCTATGGGAAAAACACAAACAAAACCTAAAAAAAAACATGATTTTCTTTTGTGTTTCACAGAAGAAACAAATTCATTCAGATTTGAAACTAAATGAGGGTGAGTAAAAACGGCACTATCCTCGCAATGCATCCATTCAAGAGAGATACAGGAGAGACAAAGAATAATTACAGAAGTAACTGGTGAAAGTTAAATATGGAAGTGGAGCAACTGAAATCCACATGAAAGTGAGTAAATTATGACAGAATTGTCATTTTTTGGTGAACCCTAGAAGAAAATGTAAAAACAAAAATCCTCTTCAACTCCACGGACCCTTATACGGGTCCAAAAATACATCGTAATTCACGTTATAATGTTTATAAAGGCTTCCCTATATGGTATCGCCCTATATTTGATATCTTTGGAAAGCTTATAATCAAAATTTTATCATAACTTTTGTTTTTTTATGATACATAAAGCAGTAAAATTGAGCTTACATTTGCATTGGTCCCAGACATGAATTTTCACGTGATGCGAAGAAAATTTTCTTCGAAATTGTTTTGTGAAAAAAAAAGTCAAGTCATATATCATAAGAAAGGAATTTGTCCATGTAGTTTATTTTATTGTGTGGCAATCATAGATCGAATGATCTTCCAAAGAATCAGGCAGTGAAATATGATAATATGACGATTGTCACAAAGACAAGCGTCACAATCCAACTCCGATGACTGCTTCAACCAGTCACAAACAGCTACAAATAGACAAACATATACTATAATATTTATAACTTTCATGTAATTTCAAAGGGTTTTCTGTAAAATAAAATTGGGATATTGCATTTATACCACTGTATATGGGTATGAAAAGACTGTAGATTTGGGTAGGCGGAAATTACATAAAGTAATATTCTTTTCTTCAGGTGCATTTGAATAACTCTTGCATACAGCATGATAGAGACAAAAAGAAAATGTTTTCCAGTGTTTTCCTGAAATCTAGAGGATACAACCAGAACTGTCTGCAAGGTGCTGAAGCACTAAGGGCCTGAGTTATACATTTTCAAAAAAGAATTTATGACAAAAAAATTTAAAAAAGCGCCTCTTTTTTTTTTTTGTTACAGTACAGACAACATATACTATAATTTTTATCACTTTCAGCAGTGTTTTATGTAACTTCAAAGGGTTTCCTGTAAAACTACACCAAAATTTGGTATTTAGAGCACTTTATGTGGGTATGGGAAGCTTTTCAATTTGGGTAGGCCAAATCCAGGCGGAAATCCCCAAAATGGTCCCCGAGCTTTACATTTATATTTATACAAATATTACAAGTAAAATTTTACTTTAAAGACATTTATGATTACCATAATATAAACTGGCACTAAGAACACGGCCAAGTGACTGCCTAGTGAGAAGTAAATTTCTGTGTGGTCCCCTGAGAATCAATTGTTGTTTGAATGCAAAGTTTTATCACAGTGGAGTTATGGAAATTTTCTTCCACAGACTTCACCCTGAGAAACAATTACAGTCCGAACAGTGTTAATGACTTAATTTAAATACTCACAGCACCACAGCATCACTTCAGCGAATTCAGTGCCTGGTTAAACTGGATTATGGGTCGTTAGTGAATAAGACACAGGTTTTGCATTAAATTACCATACACAAACGTGGCACAGCTTTAGTAAATTCACCCCTACAAACACTGGCCCTCTGTTGCTGAGTTCAACAAAGGTAAGGATTACAAAGAAGACGAAGAAGTGTGCTGACATCAAGCACATCCGAGTACAAGAGGGAGATGAAGGTTTGTGTCCAACTGCCAGAATCAATAGGTACATCAAAACTATCGCTGATACTTCACTCTTCCTTTCCTCTGTTTTATTTATCTCTTGTTTATCTCCGTCAGCACACAATGCCAGAAAGCAAAAACGCTGACAAACACAACTACAGCATTTTCATTTTTTTTTTTTTCTCCAATAAGATAGCCGGAGCGTAGCTGCAGAAGTCTAGCTGAAGGAAGTGTTTCCTGACCTCCCCTCAAGCCCAGCACACTCAATCTTACATGGCTTGATGTAGAAGTGAAACATCATGACCTCCTCTCTGTCAGACAGACAAGTATTTGTTTCAGCTTCATCTGAAGAGGAATCGAAGCGAAGTGCCCTTGACAGGGTCAAGGAAGAGTTGATTTGCCATTTTGGGAGCCTTTTAAACTTAAAGTGACCTAGCTGTAGCCATGGGAACCCTGTTGCAACCGCAATGCTGCTAAGCAAAGACAAGGTGAGATTCATGGTGAAGAAAAGTGATCTTTGAGCCAGCATTATTTCAACAGCATGGCAAAATCTTCTTAACACTGCCTTAGACTCCACTGATATTTATCACTTAAAGTTGGCACAAAATGGAAATTCACCCTCATCCTATCTGTTCCTAAATGCATGTTAAAGGGTTAGTTCACCCAAAAATGAAAATTCTGTCATTTATTACTTACCCTCATGCCGTTCCACACCCGTAAGTCCTTTGTTAATCTTCAGAACACAAATTAAGATATTTTAGTTGAAATCCGATAGCTCCGTGAGGCCTCCATAGGGAGCAATGGACACTTCCTCTCTCAAGATCCATAAAGGTACTAAAACATATTTAAATCGGTTCATGTGAATAGAGTGGTTCAATATTACACACTGATTCATCTGTGCTCTGATGCTTCCTGAAGCAGTGTTTTGAAATTGGCCATCACTAAATAAGTCGTTATTTTGTTTTTTTGGCGCTCCAAAAATATTCTCGTCGCTTTATAATCTTAATATTGAGCCACTGTACTCACATGAACCGATTTAAATATGTTTTTAGTACCTTTATGGATCTTGAGAGAGGAAGTGTCCATTGCTCCCTATGGAGGCCTCACGGAGCTATCGGATTTCAACTAAAATATCTTAATTTGTGTTCTGAAGATTAACAAAGGTCTTACGGGTGTGGAACGGTAAGTAATAAATGACAGAATTTTCATTTTTGGGTGAACTAACCCTTTAATGATATCAACGATTCATCCATGCCAGTGTTTTTTTTTTCTTCTGACTTCTTCAATCAATTTGTCCGCGTACACCCCATCCTTTTCTTACAATTGACTGCAAACTCGCTTTCAGCTCTGCCTCCATCCAATCAACAACACTCTCAGAAATTGTGTAAAAATTGTACCTTTAGGTGTACAATAGCTTGTCACTGGAAAAAAAAACCTTAATGGGACAACTTTGTTCCTTTTTCCCCCTAAAAGGTTCATAGTAGTGCTTTAAGGGCCATGACACACCAAGCCGTTGGTCAGTGTGCGACTGGCAGGCTAGTTCCACATGTCGGCTCTAGTTGGGCTCACGTCGGTGGCAGTTCACCCGATTCAGCATGTTGAATTGGTGTCGGGCCATCGGTGAGAGAGATCACTCTGATTGCCTGTTCAGTTTAGCGAGCGGGTCAGTTCACAAGAATGAAAGCAAGCAAAGTCCTCAAGACAGCACAGACATAAGGCTGTTCTAATTTTACGTCATCTTACCCGAGCCTTCCATGAGCCACCTGGAATGAAGAAAGTCTTTTGATGTTTAAAATAACATTATTGATATTGATGGTAAGCAAAGCGCTGCTTTCTTTAAAGTTTGTATATCTGCAGCCTTAGTTTCGGATTTCCTTTTTAAATGATGAATATGCACTATTGATACCTGCTGATATAGACAGTTATTTCCTTGCACGCAGGCATAGAACGCACATGCTAGTTGGCAGTCAGCTGTAGTCTTTGCAGTTCAAGAACACCTTTTTGTCCTAGAAGCAGCCAACATGAAGCAGCAACAGAGTTGATTTTGTCGCTGCTAGTTCTTTGACATCGGCTTTGGTGTTTCACAGCCTTGAGGCCCTTTCAGACTGAACACGATACGACAAAGTGAGGCGAATCAAAGATCGAAGCTTTCACAAGAAACGATAGATCGCCTTCAGCTAATTCACGCCTGCACGCTAACCAACAACAATTTTTCTATATGTATGTATCTAGTAGGTTTTTCTGTTTGCCTTTAACATTGTCTGCTGCACAATATACAGCATCAAATTAAGATAAATAAAGTTTGGTACTACACCAGAAACACAAAATATCTATACAAGAATATATCATAAAATGTAATGAGAGGTATAATTGGCAGATCTAGAGCAAGTGTGCTCTCTGACTCATAACACTCGCGCACGTGGAAGAAAACGGACAGTGGTCTTCAGGTCACATAATTCAATGGGAAAAAAATAAAAATGATATTCTGTATACTACACAGAAATATTCAAGTTAATGTGAGAATAAATCTGTTCTCAAACACCAATGACAATGAGAACTCAAAATCCATTCTCTCTTCCGGAATACTTTCTTCTGTGTTTAACGGTGTTTACTCTGGTTTTCAAAACAGCGCCACCAATCTCGTCCTTTTGTGCAACAGCAGCTGCTCCAGGTACGTGATCTAAGCTCAAATCTAATTGGATGGACCAGTTCTTCGCCGGGCAATGGGGAAAAACTTTGACGCAGTGAATGAAAAAAAAAAAAAAATCTCGCTTTTTCGCACTGCGATTGTTCGCACTTGGTGTGAATAGCTCCATAGAGATCTATTGTTTCGCTTCAAGAGGGTCATCGTGCCAAACGTTCACCCCAAATTATCGCTTTTAGTGTGAAAGTGCCCTTAAGGGTACTTACTACTCTAAGGATCTAATATACACATTTTAAGGTAGAAATTTGTCCTTTTAAGGGTACTGCCCCAGTGGCAAGCTATTGTACCCCTACCAGTGAACTGATAAACCGTTCCCGCTCTACATTTTTCGATAATCTGTTACACTCGCACATACAGTACGTCTCTCTCAATACATAATAAATGATCTTTTAGCATTTTCATGACATCACGAGTTTACAGTATATTTCACCACAGGCCAAATATGTTATTTAGTTCTGTCAATATTAAATAAATCCTTTTGTGTGTGTTAATGATGCATATGCAAAGCATTAGTACAGACAACTGTCTTTAAGTCACAGATGCCATCAGGCTAAATGATCTTGATCCAGCTGTGAGATTACATTATTTTTTTCCAGGTCATCATCTTAATTTAGGTCTTGGGTCACTTTCATTTAAACACTGCTGTTGCTTTGAGTTGTGAAATGAACCCATGACTTAAAAAAAAAAAAAAAAAAAAAAAAAATCAGGTTTTTTTTTTTTTTTTTTCTCTCCAACATGTAAGCTGACATTTAGCCCCTCCAGCTGAAAATATTAGCATCAAATTAGAGGGTTCTAATGGAATCTTTGCCATGGCACCTCGATACAGTATAGCCATGAAATCCTGCAGGCACCGTGCTGTATTTGCATTCTTATTTTATTCCCTTTCAGCAAATCTTATTGAATAATATTCACACACATTCTAAACTGCTTGTTCGATGCAGCAGTAAGAATCACATGCCCATTGTGCTTCCTGAGTCCCTGCAATCATCCTTCCTGCCGGAATCGAAGCCACATAAATCACAGCACATTAACTTGCAATTAAGGAGACCTTTGAAATTCCTCTCTCATTTCATAAAGGCTTCTACTAAAAGAAAACCAATCATTTTGCTTTCTGCCACTATGACCTCCCTCCCTCCTATTCTCTGCTCAGTGATGAAAAAAAAAAATAATTCTTCCATCGACACCCTTGAGTCACTGATAACATCGAGAGCGCAGCTGGTCAAAAGCCAATTAGGCCCCAGTCAACACACATTTATTTTCAATCCGGTTCTTTTTCTGACATAAAATTGGTGGCATTAATGTTCTTGCTGCAGGATTTTTTAATAAGGAACGCGTGTCCAACACAGCTAACAGCAAAAAAAGCTGATTTCTTCATTATAAATTGCCTAGGAGGAGTGCGAGGAACTTCAAAGTGTTGAAGAATTATATTCAAATGTTCTATTTGTTCATTTAGAGAAGAAATAATTGGATAAAAATAAAGGCAAGAAGCTTGGCTTTATTACAAAGTTTTGAGCCTGTTTATATCACCATTTCTATAAGTGCACTATTGATTTAAGCAGTCGAATCATATTATTTACCAGTTTGCTATTGAGTTGACCCTTCCAAACCCACTGTTCTGTTGCTTTTAAAGCTGTTTTCTCTTAATTGTTTTGTTTCTAGACACCTTATAGGTGGTGACACATTTGTTGACAAGTATCTTTCCATAAGAGTGAAATTTCACAGAAAAAAAATACCACATTCCTTTAATGAGGCAACCAACTGATTTGTGTAGATCAGGTTAATTGACTTGTGAATATGCCTTTGAAATCTCTCTTTTTACCCACACATCTAGGGTAATTATTTCCGCTATGTAAGAGAAACAAACAATTTTAGGAAATTTGAATAAAAAATATGATGTCCTACCGAGAAGCAATAACAATGTTCTAATTAAAATAAACAATAAAAAATAAAAGTGATGACATGGGAAATGAGTAGAGAAATAACCCTGTTTAGTCGACTTAATTCAGTGGTGTAGTTTTAATTTGAACATGGATGCGTCACCCTCATCAGGATTTCCTCTGTAAAATGTTAATTGCATTAATGATGATGATGATATTTGTTTTTAATGTGAACATGCTGCGATAGACTACAGAGCGTTTGTAAATATACAAAGCAGATGGCTATGTTGTATTATTCAATCATTTTTATTGACACAGAATGAAAACATACCATGTGTGAGAATAAGTTCATTACATATCTACATAAATAAATAACCATTCAACATTTTGGGGTCGATACAATTTTACACAATACGCCCTAAGTGGTAACACTTTACTTGAAGGGGTGTGCATAAGACTGACATGACACCATCATAATCATGACATGACACGTGTCATGAATATGAAGGAGGTTTTATGCATGTTTATGACAACTGTCATTAAGTGTCATTCGCTCAATTATGTCATTTTTAATGCAAAGATGACATTGTTTGAGATGTCTTTGTAACGACAACTTGACATAAACCAATACATCATAACCTGTCAGTGTCTTTGTCATGACAACTTGAAATTAGCAAAACATCATAACCTGTCATAAACATGACATAGCAGATTAATTATCAAACTTAAAAAACTACTTAGCTTTATGGGTTAACATTACATTACATTATTTTGGTAACACTTCAGTATAGGGAACACATATATAAATGATTAACTATGACTTTTCCCTCAATAAACTCTTAATTTACTGTTAATTATAGTATAGTTAATTGTTAGGTTTAGGTATTGGGTAGGATTAAGAATCTAGAATAAGGTCATGCAGAATAAGGCATTAATATGTGCTTTATAAGTACTAATAAATAGCCAATATTTTAGCCATATGAATGCTAATAGTAATAAGCAATTAGTTAAAAGACTCTAAAATAAAGTGTTACCATTATTTTATAACAGTGTCATCTTTTTAAGAAATTTGAAATTGTCTATTATCTGACCTTCTGTTGGTGGAAACTTAAAAAAACAAAAAACAAAAACAAAAAAAAACATGAAATGAAAAATAGTCATGACGCTGTTATAAAATTATTTGTCAGAGTATTGTCACTTAATGACATTTTAATGACAAGTTCAGTTTGTACCACTGTACTTGAGCTCAAGATACATATTCATGACACTATTATAATGGCCTCATGACAGCCAATGTCAAAACCAACCACATGACAGTTTAATGTAATGTTAACCCATAAAGCTAAATAATGTCAAATTGTCATGACAAAGACACTGACAGGTTATGATGTATTGGTTTATGTCAAGTTGTCATAACTCGGACATCTCAAACAATGTCATCTTTGCACTAAAAATGTGAATGACACTTAATGACAATTGTCATAAACATTCATAAAACCTCCTTCATATTCATGACATGTGTCATGTCACGATTATGAAGGTGTCATGTCAGTCTTATGCACACCCCTTCAAGTAAAGTGTTACCCAATAAGTTTTACTACAATTTAAAAATAGCTGTTTTCTATTTGAACATATTTTAAAATGTAATTTATTTCTGTGACATCAAAGCTGAATTTTACTCTAGTCTTCAGTGTCACATGATCCTTCAGAAATCATTCTAATATGATGATTTGGTGCTTAAGAAACATTTCTCATCAATGTTAAACAATTCTGTGATGAGTAGAAAGTTGAAAAACACCATTTATTTGAAATATAAATCTTTTGTAACAATATAAATGTCTTTACTGTCACGTTTTGATCAATTTTATGCAACCTTGCGGAATAAATGTATTAGTTTCTTACAAAAAATGCATGGCCCTGCACAAACCTTTATATACAACTAAGAGAATTCTAGGTAGCAAACAGTCCAATCATGTGTACAGTAAAACAGACAGAGAAGAATTGTAGCGAAGCTTTTGAACCCTGAGTGTGGGGCATCTGAGAGGGATGGATTGTAGAGGATGCTCCCTCAGCTATTGGATGGGAGTAGTTGCTCATTTCAGCAGTCTGTGACCCCCGATCTGATTACATCTGCCATTCTGTCTCTCATGCCCCGCTGAAGCTGACTTGAACCGATGAACTCGGCCCCAGAGCAGTCAAACCGCTCTGCAAAAGCTGATGCCAGCCATAAAGTCTTGGTGGCCTGTAATGCTGTGACCAGCTTTATGCTTTCTTTTAAAATAGTTCGAGGGTAGTTCAAACAACAAAATACAGACTTGTGCCTCACCCTGTCAGGGGCCCTATTTTTCTGCTGCTGACATGTTGAGCCATGGTCTCTGAGCTGCCACCTCCTCCTGTTCTTCTCAACCTGGCCACAAGGCCTCCAGTCTAGAGAAATGGCTTTGGGTAAGCGCTGAGCTGTCTGATCAGTGGCCCGACCAGACCTGACAACCACCAGAGGCCTCTAAAAACGTCATTTTCTCTGAAGAAGGGATGGTGGATGTGGGGTTGGATGAGTCGAGCTCACAGCGAGGACTCTTGGAGATTGCGAGGCGGATGTGAGAGAGATTTGGGGTCATCAAGATCTTTTCCTCAGATAAATGTTGTCAAAACTTGTCTTGGTTATTTTTAGCAGATTTGCTGGAATAGCCGCATGCACATGAAACAATAAAGAGCTGCGTAAGAGTGCTGGAAAGATCAAAACACTTCAAAATCAATAAGAGAGATGCATTCCCCTAGTAAGGAGAAGTCTATAGCAACCTTTTCGTAACGAGAGGTTTTGTCATGCAAAGCACAAAATTCGGTGATTAACTTACCTATGAATTCCCCTGATGGCCATGAACCCGAATGCCACATCAGCCAAATTGTAGCATTCTTAGGCAAAACTAGCTCTGAAAGGGATTTATGCTTGGGGGGGAAAAAAATGGAACAATAAGGCAAAGTGCGCGAGAGAAATTGAAGAAGAGGGAGAGAAATGAAAAAAAAAAAACCTGTGCTTTTGAGTTCTGCAGCACGCAGTGTCACATTCTTCACCTCAGGACTGGTGAACACTTAACTCGACGCTGTCGCGATTCCTCCAATTACTCCTGACAGCCTCCCCATTCGTGTGGGAGGTGGCTCGCCCCTGAAGTGCTCGGCGGAATACCAAGGCGCCACAACATCAATTATTTAGTCCGTCTTCCCATTCGCATGCTGCCTTAACAGCCTCAGTTTTGTCCCATTACAAATAAAGGGGCTGAAGAGATTTTTGCCCATGATGTAGCATGCGTATTGGCAAATTTAAATAATCATATTAGATATGATATGTGTGGGGTTCGCATGTGGTTTCACAATGAATACAAAAGTGATGTGAGTTTGATACATACAAATCGGAGGGCAATTTAATCTCTACGCAGGGTTTGTGCAATTAGCGTTACGGGGAGAGTGACAGAAATAGTCTGAAGAGTGAATAGACTGTTATTGAGATGGTAAGTCCCATTTATCATGCAGGATCAGTGCTAAATACAGGACAAACAGGGCCCAAAATCACTCAAACCACATCCTGATTCATTGAACTAAAACTTCAGTTTTAAACTTTGCAAGTTATCTTGTAAATAAGGAATATCACATGAGCTGTGATTTAGGTGTAAGTTAAGTTTCAGACAAAAAATTTTTTCTCCACCAATGAAAATAGTAATAAAAATATAGCTGCAAGCAGCAATTACGGGGCCAAGCACAAAAGCGGCACAATAAGCCAGCCAACATGGCTTTGAGCATCAGACCACCTGCAACAGGGAGCAATTAAAGACCTATTGAGGTCATTTTAGGCAAAAGAGCTGAATAATGATCAAAAATGAGGATTTTCTGTTTCATGACTTTCGACCAATAGGTGGCGCTGTGACCAAATTAATGTGGTATGGTCAGAGTGAGTTGACAATGACAACCGCAAAGTTGGTGTCAATATGTCAAAGCATTGCAGAGATACAGCTTCAAAAGTGGTTTTGCATCATGCCTCAAATTCATTGCTCCGGTATATGAAAACGATTTGACGCATCGACTTGAAATCCATAACTTTTTGTCAGCATGGTCTGAAGATGATACAGTTCGATTTTGGTGAAAAACGGAGCAACGGTGTAGGAGGAGTTCAGAAAAGTAGATTTTTAAAGAAAAATAATATGGCGGACAGGAAGTTCAGCCGACTATGGCAAATTTGATATTTTTGTTCTCGGCATGACCCAAGGAATCAACTGAGACAAGTTTCATTACAATCGGTTAATATAGTCAAAAGTTATTTGCAATTTTGTAAATTTTCTTATAACTTTTGACCACAAGGTGGCGCTAGTCCGAAACCTCTCAAGCTCCTTCAGGGCATTGTACTGATGACCCATACCGAGTTTCGTATCGATATGCTAATGCAATCGTAAAATACAGTGTTTAAGCACAAAATTCAAAACGGCTGACGGCCAAAATGGCTGATATGGGAAAATTGGATATCATTCGACTTGACATGATGCCCCGAATCTAAGGAGACCAAATTTATGATTTTTGGTCAAACCCATCAGAAGTTATGAGAAATTGTTCATATTTTCGCACCAGTAGGTGGCGCTGCGCTGAAACACTGCGTGATGCCTCAGGTCATGATTGTGATGACATGTACCAAGTTTGGTCTGAATATGATAAAGCAGTGCAGAGATACAGCTTCAAGAGTGTGTTTTGCATCATGCCTCAAATTCGTTACTCCGCTATATAAAAACGGTTTTACGTATCGACTTGAAATCCATAACTTTTTGTCGGTATGGTCTGAAGATGATATGTTTCAATGTTGGTGAAAATTGGAGCAACGGTCTAGGAGGAGTTTGAAAAAGTAGGTTTTTAAAGAAAAACAATATGGCGGACAGGGAGTTTAGCCGACTATGGCAAATTTGATATTTATGTTCGCAGCATGACCCAAGGAATCTACTGAGACCAGTTTCATTACAATCGGTTAATATCGTCAAAAGTTATTAACATTTTTGTAAATTTTGTAATATCTTTTGACCACAGGGTGGCGCTGCGACGAAACTTTTTGAGTATTGTCAGGGCATGGTGCCAAAGACCCATATCGAGTTTCGTAACGATACGTTAATGTGTTCATAAAATAGAGCATTTTAGCACAAAATTCAAAATGGCCGATATGGGAAAATTGGATATCAATCGACTCGACATGATGCCCTGAATCAAACGAGACCAAATTTATGATTTTTGGACAAACCCATCAGAAGTTATAAACAAAAATGACCATTTTTCATATTTCTGCACCAGTAGGTGGCGCTGCGCCGAAACGCTGCATGATGCCTCAGGTCATGCTTGTGATGACATGTACGAAGTTTGGTCTGAACACGATAAAGCGTTGCGGAGATACAGCCTTATGTCTATTTTCGTAAGCACTGTGTGCAATTCGTTCGCGTGTTTTACGAAAACGGTTTGAGGAATCAACTTGAATTCCATAACTTTTTGTCGGCATCATCTGAAGATGATCAATTCTGATGTTCAATTTTCATGAAAATCGGAGTAACTGCCTAGGAGGAGTTCGAAAAAGTAAGTTTTTCAGAAAATTCAAAATGGCGGAAAAATTTTCATGACGGAAAATGACATCATAGTGTGCATTAGAATTTTGTTTCTAGCCCTTACGGTTCAAAAGTTATTAGCATAAACATAACTGCAACTTTGGACAGCTGGTGGCGCTAGAGGGATTGAGTTGGAGACTCCAAATTTCTTATGGACAAAGGTCAGACTGTCCTCTAACTGTGTGCCAAATTTCACAACTTTCCCGCAAGCGGTTCTATGGGCTGCCATAGACTTCAAGAGCGGAAGAAGAAACGGAAGAATAATAATAATAAGAGTACGGAACGCCAACAGTTACAATAGGTGCCTAAGCACCTTCGGTGCTTGGCCCCTAAAAACAGAGTTAACTGAACAAAAAGAAAACTAAAACAAAACACTGGATACCATATACATATATACATACATATACATAGACTACTGTTCAAAAGTTTGGGGTCCTTAAAAAGGGTGGTTGATTATGATTTAACTTTTTTAACTTTAGTTAGTGTGTAATGCTGCTGTTAGAGTATAAAAACATCAGGTAGGGACTATAACCAGCTCCTTCCTAAGTTGGTGACATCACTAACCCTAAAACTGGCATTAACCCTGCCTCCGAGAACACAACAAAGGGTTGTGTGAGGCCATGTTGGGCTGCTTTAGAGAAGAGGAAAAGTTGTAGTAGAGTGTGGTTGGCATGCCGTTTACACAGGACTGCTTCACAAACGAGGGTCAATTTTCACTCTTATGGATTTGCACAAAAGATTAACGTGACGGCACATGCTAGTCGATGAGTTGAATCAACTCCACAGCAAATACATACATTTATCCACTAACCATTCAGAAACGTCCAGTTGCATTCTAAACGTTGTAGCTTCTTCCTGAGTCTCTCCATTAGTGTCCGACTCCGATTTAAACAATGTAAGGCTGATCACCATTATTAACAATTATCAATTTGGTTGCGTGTGATTCTCCAGTTTTGTTGTTGAGCAACCGAAACACAAACAGCTCATTTGCATTTAAAAGGACACACACAAAAATGGTGTGTTTTTGCTCACACCCAAATGAGGCAAATCTGTCAAGCTATAATAAATGATATGTGGGGTATTTTGAGCTGAAACTTCACAGACACATTCTGGTGACACCAGAGATTTATGTTACATCTTGTAAACGGGGCATTATAGGTCCCCTTTAAAAAAAAAAAAAAAAAAAAAAACTTTATTCATCAGTGAGCCAACAAACTGATCAAAAGTGATGACATTAAAGACATTTATGATGTTTCAAAATATCTCGATTTCAAATAAATGCTGTTCTTTTGAACTCTGTTCATCAAGAATCCTAAAAAAAAGTATCATGGCTTCCACAAAAATTTTAAGCAGCACAACTGTATTGAACATTGATAATGCGAAAAAAGAAAATGTTTCTTGAGCAACAAATCAATATTAGAATGATTTCTGAATGATCATGTGATTCTGAAGACTAGCGTAATAGCTGCTAAAAAATTCAGCCTTTGTCGGTTAACATGATTGAATAATACAGTATTTGTAATAATATTTCATAATATTACAGTTTTCCCTGTATTTTTGATCACATATATGCAGCCAGGATGAGCATAAGAGACTCCTTTTCGGAACATAAAATCTTTCCAAACCCAAACATTTAAATGGTAGTGTACAAACATCACTGAATATCTTTGGTATGCTGTATGCACAGATAATTCACACTGGATAAAATTGACTGCCCAATGTATAAATTTAAATGAATAAATGTAGAATATGTGAAGTATGCATCCGAATTTCATGTAATACACATACTTGACTAAAATAACCCGTCATTCCCCTCGATTAGTAAAGCCGGGTGCACACTGTGCGATTTACAATAGTACTTTATGATTGTTGCTTGTCAGACTGTACGAACATGATCCTCATGTCACGCTGTGGGATCTCAGCTGTCATTTATGTCAGACTGTGCGACAGTCAAGATGCGTTAAAAACGGACGTACGCATGAAAACTTGTCTGGAGTTTTACATCAACCCATACACGTTTGGTGACTGTGAGCTGCATGACACACAGAACTGAAATGGTGGTTAACAAAGAAATTTCTATAGCATTAATTTTGATCATGGCTTGTCTTGAAAAACAAGTCGTCGTAGAAGAAGTCACACTGCAGGACTGTATACGCCAAATCTTCTGACACTGCCAAAATTTCCTTTGAGGTAAAATTTGATCACAGCAGTCAGTAATCGGCCGTCGGTGAACATGTCAAACTAACGACCAAAGACTACAGATTTTAGCCTAGGATCAGAGGAATCTTTTAGGATTTTCAAAATTTGTTGCACTGTATCAACACGCAGCAATACACTAAAGTAATAAGTGATGTATGCAGTCACAAAATCACAGACCTGCTCCTCACTGAAATAAGTCGTCACAAGAGACGCATTTTAGACATATTAATACAAGGTGTGAATGGTAATGTTGTCTCATCTGACTACTTGTGATCAGATCACCAGATGTAAACAGGGCCGTAGAGACAGGAAAACCAAAGCTATAGCTCTTGCTAAGAGCATACATTACAGCAGATAATTAACCCATATGGAAGATTGAGCATTGATGGAAGATGGGAAGAAAAGAAAACAATATGAGAGAGTAGAGAGAGCTGTATACAAGTAAAGAGTGGCGAGAGTTTAGCATCTGTACTTTTGGTAACTTATCATTACTCCCAAGGTAAAATAAAACATCAAAAGATTCAAGCGATGCCCTTGAGTACAACAAATATAGGTAGTTCAAGCTGAAGAGAACATTGCAGGGGACAGTGACAAGAGAGAAATAAACATTGTGAAAATAATCAAAACTAATGTCACAGCTACAGCTGTTCATTGAGATGGCTGAATCAAATGCACGGTCCCTGATGTTTTAACAGCACTACAAATAGAAATTTGATGTCTCTCGCTTTTCAGCAGACATGCAATAATACACACAAGAGAATAAATCAAATGTCGAGTTTTGAATTAAATAAAAATAAAAATAAAAAAAACATTTAGTTCTAGTCTGAATTTGATAATTGGCCATGAATTTATGGAAGAAAGTGTGCATCAATTGGTCTCAGAGGGTAATTCACATGGATGACAGCAGAACTTAAAAATCATATTTATAGTGACCTTTCAGCATTCAAATTGGAAGGAAAAACTAAGCACTAATAGAAACGGAGGATAAAAACTAAAAGATAAAAATTGTATAGTGGGAGAAAGTAGTCAAAAGTCAAAAATCATTTAAGATTGTAAAGTTGGTATCAACAGAAGACACACTCAGATACTGGATTTTAATAACACAGTTCTTCAAAGGTGCTCAGCAGATCTAGACACATTTACATTTCAAAAGGATAAAGATTTCTTTCATTTCTGATGTTTTCCACAAAGGTGACTTTTATACATTTTAAAAGCGTTTTTAAAGAGTTTATATATCAATGTGTTTGACACTGTGCGCTGCCATTCCATTTAATGTCTTTTTGCTGTTTTTTAAAAAACTTTTTAATCCTTTTTTTTCTTCCTGGTATGGGGTAATTTTATGATATTGCTTTCAAGCCTGAACACTTGGTACTTCACAGATTTACACAAAATATTGTTTTCAATATAAGAATGATAATAAATCTGCAATTCGGGGAAGGGCAAATTCCACAAAATTGTAAAGACGATACTTTCTGTAACCTGTTTTCTTAATTTGTATCCTTATAAAAATCAACAGGTAAATAAACAGAAAGAAGTTGTTTTAAAAGAAGAGTTAAAAAGTGTGGTTATATTCTTAGAAATAGTAGTGTTCTCACCAGCACTGTAACTTTTAGACAAATGCCTGGATGACAATAAAACATAATATTCAACAATATTATTGATCTGACTGTACTGACGCTGTTGTATGAGAAGAAATGAACTGAGCTGCATGATGACATCACTGTTTTCTGCAGAACTGCTTTATAGATGAAATGAACTAATTTAATAATTGATGATCTTTACAACTGAACCGAATCAACACTGAACTGACTTCATCTGAACAACAGCTGAAATGCATCATTTTCCTTTTATCACTGTGACGCTGCTTTGAAACAATCTGTACCGAAAAAAGGTGACTTGAAAGATAGATGGACAGAATAGACTGTAATATATATAGTTACACTATCCAGGACTGGCAAGTTCCCATTAGCTGAATCACCTGAGGTTCTCAGTGGGATTTTTGGGAGAATTAATTTGCATAGGTTAATATCCAGCAACTCTGGAAATTACACTTGAAAGGATAATTACTTAATTTCCCTCATCCATCCGTCCTCAAATCTTTTTTCCCACTCATCACAGGTTATGTAAATCAAGCCATCAACTGGTGCTGCAGTACTCAGTGTTTAGACAGTGTGTAACGTAGGCCTGACTTAACTCTTTATCGAAAGCTTGTTCAGTCTCTGAACAGCCATATTGATTTACATTTACTTTAATTCCCCTTTCTGCACACTTTATGTCATTTGCATAGGGAGAGCAATACGGTTCAACTCCAGGTAATTTCTGCAATAACAGGAGCCATTAAATTTGCCTTCGGCAACGCTTACTTCATTTTTATTCAATTGTGAATTAATCTAAAGACCTCTCATAAGTCTTAGATGCAGAATTAAAAACAAATGCTCATTTCCAGCCCTCAGATATGACTAATTAAAAGACAAATAACACAATTTCACAAGAATAACAACATTAAGTAAAAGGAGAACAGGATGTCAGATATCAGTTACAAATTGGCACCTTATGCTTCATAAACACATACATTTTCAGGCATTTTACTCCTGCTAAACTTGTTAGATATTCCTCCACATTCACTCCCACACACACACAGACATCTTCAGCCCAAACTCAATGCATGTCAGCTTTGATATCGTGTTCAACCCGTGGGGCATCATTAGACATTTGAAAGTAAACAATGTATACTTTGTGCTGCTTGTTTTGTGTTAAGGGCCATTAAAGGCGAATCTGGATGTGTTATGTGGATGTGAACATGTGCGATGTACAGCTGAGAGTAGCTTCTCAGCTTAATTCTTTAAAAAAATAAATAAATAAATACAGCATCTGTCACATAAAACCAGTGAAGAAGTTCTCCATATAAGTCAAAAGTATAACAACATTCAGCATTTATAATGTTGTTATGGTCAATGTAAGGAGTAGGTACTTACAATTTTTGGTACCATACATACATTTTAGGTGGTTGTTGGGATAAAGTTGGCACACCTGCACAAAAAAAAAATAAATAAATTGATTTTACGATAATGTTCAGTTTATTTAAAAAATTCATTTTCATTTTAAACCATTTTATTAGGTTTCTCATTCAAACAATTGCATTGTGTTTAGACTGTTGCGTTTTGGCTCAATTCAATATGTTCATTTTGAAAGAACATGTTTCAATTAAGCAGGCCAAAAACAACATTTGATGCTTGTTCAATTTACTTAAGTAAATGAGGTCAATCCAAAACAATTATTTTCAACCACTTTACTATTAATCCGTTTGAGTTGAGACTACATAAATGATTTTTGTTGTGTTAAAATAGCATTCCATTTCCCATCATGCTTTGCACAGGGCTGGATAGGGAGAATAAATGTTGAAATGTTATTTTAAGCATTTTTTTTTTTTTTTTTTTTTTTTTCATGCCATGGATGTAACAAGACCATCTTCTGGCTAACACTTAACAATAAAAGTCTTTACATAGTACAAATTTTGTAAAAGTTGTTTTGTAAAAGTTCTTGTTAGATAACATTGGTAAAAGTGAATGCAAATAAATTGGATTACTTGTTTTAATTTTTGTTTGATATTAATTTTAGGATAATTGAATTTAATAGTTTTGTACAAAATTAAGAATGTTAAACTGATTCACCTAAATGGCATTGAATTAACCTTATGTAATAAACTTAAGTTTACTGAAATAAATAATGTTAATTAAATGCAACAAAACCCAGTTACGTGGAACCTGTTGAAAAAAAAAAATCCAACGTATCATTTTTATTAATTGTGTGGAAAAAGAAACTAAACTTTAAAAAAAAACACTCTCATATGTCTCTCTTCAATTTCAAAATTACTCATCAAGTTCAGAAAAATGGAACAAAGATATTCTGCCACTGATTTCCTGAGCGCAACTGTTTCCCCTCAATGATGGTTTGAAATGATTTTGAAAATAACAAGAAGATCTGAGAATTTAGGTTTTAGTTTTACGAGTACTTCAACTTCATGCTAATGGTTAGAGTCTAGAAAAAAAAAAGACTGAGCAATACTTCTTAATCCTATCATACGCATAAACAGATACACAGCACACATATAAACAAAAATGTTCATGATGTCATGTGTTGTGTAAATAATGGACGCGACCACCTGCAGCCGCAGTCCTCACTCTGTTATTACACAAGCAAAGCATCGCCCTCCCTCAGATCCCCGTCTTCACAACATCTTTCAAAACAGCTTTCACATACTTGATGCCAAATCCAACAGCAACAATGTAAACACAACCTCGTTCATTATCATCTCATTGCTATACCGTACGTTTTTCTCCTCTAGCGCTTATATTCTCCGGCTGAGGACCCCCATGATGTATTGGGTCACAGCGTGTCTTTAGCTCAGCAGGGGGATGTAGGTAATGAACACAGATGCTGTCAGTTCACTGTAATTAGCTGTATGAGCAGGAATTGAAGAACTGAAAGCAGGTGGCACCACCCAAAGTGCTCATCAGAATCAACACTGAGAGTTTTGCTCAAGTTGAAATTTAAAATGGATCAAGGTTACATGTTTTAGCAGAAGAGCTGACGAAGATGGCTTTATCGTGGAAGACGTTTGGAGCATTTCTCAAGTTTTAGTCAATGCAAGTTTCCAGCTTTTTGCATAAATTGTCATAAAATTTGATCTGGTCTTCAACAAAAGACCATCCACAAACGTTCACAGCACTAGTGGAAAAAGTATGTGTGCTTTTGGATTTAATAACTGGTTGACCCTCCTTTGGCAGTAATAACCTCCACCAAGCGTTTCTTGTAATTGCGGATCAGACCTGCACAATGGTCAAAAGGAATTCTGTACCATTTTTCTGTACAAAGCTGTTTTAGTTCAGCATTTTTCTTCGTATGTCTGGTGTAATCCGCTCTTGTGAGGTCAAGCCAAAGCCACATCAACAGAGATGCTAGCATGTTCCAGAGATTTCTAAGTCTTTGGCTGATGTTCTTCTGAACATCACTGAGCATTCTGTGCTGTGCTCTTTTAGGGTTGTGACACACCAAACCGAAACCAAAGAACTAGCGGCGGCGAAAGCCACGTATTGCGTTTGTCTAAGCTAAAAAGTTGCACTTGAAAGCACCTCAAAGACTACAGTCAACGATCAACTGGCATATATGTTCTGTGCCGGAGTGAGAGGAAATAACTGTCTATATCAGCAGGTGGCAGTACATTTGTCACTCAAAAAGGAAAACTGACACTAGGGGCCCTATTTTCATGATCTAAGTGAAAAGCCGCTAGTAGGTGCACTTACTAGCAAAAAACACTTTGCGTCGCACTTGGCGTCACATTGCGCCGGGTGTATGATAGGGCCCTAAGACTGCGGGTGTACACACCAGAAACAAAGCAGTGCTCAGGTAAGATAATCAAATTAGAACAGCCTTCTTTCTGTGCCCTCTTGACTTTGTCGTTTGCTAGTTTTCATCACTTTCACTTTTCTTCTCGTGCACTGGTTCGCTAAGCCGAAAAGCCAATCAGAGTAATCTGTTTCACCGACTGCCTGACAGCGATTCAACATGCTCAATCAGCCAAAAAGCCAGCAACGGGGGCCAACTAGTGCCGACAGTGCAGAACACACTGCAAAAACTGAGCTGACAGACGCTCAACGACGGCCCGACAGTCATCTTTGCATATTGATCAAAGATGGCACAAAGTTTAAGAACCACTGCCCTAAACAGTTGGACATAATTATTCTACAAGCTTTAACGTTGCAATTTTAAATCAAAGAGCAATAATAAACCAGATGGATTTATAGTATCCAAGGGAACTATGTGTCCGGGCTTCTCTCCCATTCCATAAGAGCCATGAGGATGTTGTTGTTGTTGTTGTTAAAGTGAGTGGGAAATCTATTAATCTGAAGAACTGATTTAGCTTTTCAACCTAAGATGCGGTTGTGAAAATTATATTTGTGTTTTTTTTTTTACTGGTTGCTTTGATCTCTTTCTCTGCTACGATTATTTTGTCATTGTTCACCTAATTGTTAAAATCCCACAGCTGATTTTATCCAATGCAGAGATGTTTGTTCTCACAGCATGAGGTATAGATCTCTTGTCAAGCGGTCACATCAGCATCAGTCACCTGCCAACTGTTGTTTTGTTTCACACAGCCTCCATCTGAGTCACGTCACCTCCCTCAATATGCCGATTCCTGCCCATGTATTGGCACAAGCTAAACAGTTTTTCATTCATGCAGAGGACACAGGACAGAACCTGGGCCAATTGATCAATGGAGGCAAATTTATCACATCAATTCATATGCAAATAAACAGTCTCTGTTTTCCGGCTTCACAAGTGTCTGTGGGAATAAAGAAGAGGAAAAGAGCCCAACAAAGAATAAGAATACAGACACAACTTTAATAGCGCTGGCCAAATTGGCAGTTTTTACACCACAGTTTTACTCTCTTCATCATCAAATATGTTGTTGGTCTGACAGATGAATGCACTAGCGTAACTTACTATACTCAAGAGGGTTGCACAAACACACCAATTCACTGGCAGTATCAACCAGTTTCAGAAGTTTATAATTATGGTGGATATTTCAGTTGTTTAGCAGGCAACAAGGAAGAACATTTTCTTTTTCTTTCTAAGCCAGTGCTTATTGCAAAGACATATTATTCTGCCTAGAACAACTGTGCATCACTCTGACTGCTTCACTACAGGGATTCCAAGCCACTTTCCCTCCAGTTTCTGCTAACCAAGCAGGCAAACTCCTGAATAAAACATTTTCAGGCATCAACTTACAGAATTACCTCCCTGAATGAGAGAAGAATTTTTGCTATGTTTCAGTTTGCAAGTTTTTTTTTTTTTTTCTTTTTTTCCCCTTTATCACGTTGAGTTTTGGCAATGAGGCAGCGAAGTGTGACAAGCATTATACAGGTTTTTACAGAACACCTGTTGTGCTAATGTGACAATACATACACATGCCAGCTACTCTATATACATGGTTGGGAACCAAACCAACAGATGCCCACTTGTCATGAATATCAAACTACTTAGTTTGTTTCCAAACAAAAACTTATTTCTACAAATACTTTGTAAGTTGTTCTATTTGTTTCAAAGTTTAAGCTACTTTTTTAAAAAGGTATTTCAGTACACAATAAGTGGACTGTGGCCCAAATCTAGACCCCATATTGGTTCCATTTGTACTGCTTATAAATAATAAGAATTTCAGTGACTCTTTCAGCATGTTACATCATTGCACTTGTAGGTGGCGACAAGTGACTTTATGATTGAGTCACTGAATTATTTCACTGATTCGATTTAAAACATTTATTCATTCAGGAACAAAAGCGACTGTCTTTATGAGTAAGTCATTGAATAATTCATTCAACCAATTTGTTTGAAAACATTAATTCAAGATCAAAACACCCCTACTGTGCTGTTCAGAAATGTAAGTTAATTCTGTTTTGAATTTGTTTAGAATTAGTTGTCAGCGGAAGAAAAATAGACAAATTACTGAGAATATTATATCTAAATATGTATGTTACTCAATATTAACTTCACGCGTTAGCTAAGCTTCTGGACTACGGAAATGGATAGAATGCCGGAAAAGCGATCACTGACACTGCTCAATGGCTGCTGCTTATATATGTTTGTGATAATGATTGACAGGACTGAATGATTAGGCTCCTCCTGAACTTGAGTTTGGAACATGATTTTGTTCTTTACTGAACTGTTGAATAAAATGAATCATACTTTCAATCGATCCGTTGTAATCAATCCTCAACTGATTCATTGAAAGGCACATTGCTTAATTCATTTCATTGCCATGCAATGTAATGACTCTAGAAACAGTGCAAGATGTAATTGTTTTGGCCCAAGCTGAGAAGTAAATTTAGAAACTGAACTTCTTGGAACTTTAATTGAACACCACTGCTTTAGATCATTGATTAGAGAGACATAGCTTAATATCGATTTTCTTTCAGTTAGCAGCATCACATTGCTGACATTTATTCAGTATTACTGTCTTTCTGAGTATTAAACATGTTTTCCCCCATTGCTCTCTGTAGCTAACAGTGAGACGGCAAGTAATTATTCCAATGTTAGTCAGCTAACTAGCAAATTTCTTTCCTAAAATGTTAGAGTTCACTCTATGGTTGAGGTTTGAATTTGCCACACCTCAATCACTTACACACCTCATTTCATGAGCTAACAATTTCATATCGATCCTAATTTTCTCCACTAATTTCTTGTAAACATAAGTATGAGTTATAAATTAGGAAGGATTGAAAGAAAGCAAACCCCTTGTGTTTTAATTGACCTTTTTTTTCTGGTTCAAGCTCGATTGGAAAGAAAATATGACTTATTAGCATAAAGTATGATTTTAAAACAAATGTAATTTCCATATTTGATTTTTTTTTTTTTTTTCGGTTTGCAAAGTGAAGAAAGTTATTTATAATATGAATAATACATGGAAAATACTAATTTACAAGTTAAGAAATGTAAGGTTAACACCACAAGCTGTGCATATGAGAATACATTTACTTAAAACGAACCTTTCAGAACCTCAGAGCATTTTAACGTACTTTTCTTTTATATTTATAACATATTTTAGACTAATTCTGCAGTGTATTTAACAAAAAACAAATACATATGTGAAGCCGAGTTTCATCTATTGTTTCATTCTGCTTCAGCACACCATCCCTCCCCTGTCTCCACTTCATGACACACACACACTGACGTATCTGTCTTACCTGCTGGTCCCCTATCCCAGTCCTCTTATAGCTCTCATTCAAGTTCTGACAGCCATGGAGCACGTTTACCACATCAGTGGGACTCCAGATCACTAGGGGCTTTGCCAGCACTGCTATCTCCATAAATTACTTGGATCGTGGGGCACGTAAGCAAGCTTGTTAAAACTGCTAATGAAATAAATGGAATTGAGGGGAAATGAGAAAAGGAAAGAGAGAGAGAGACAGAGCAAAAAGAGAGATGGTTTTAGGAAGTGATAGAGTCAATACGAGAAAAGACTTTGAGAAGAGGTTGATGCTGTTACGCCCACATGGGAACATCTCAAGGAAGAGAACGAGATGCTGGTGAAAAAGCGAGAGAGAGAGCTATCAAACATCAAAGCTATTCAAATTTTAAAAGGGATGATTTGCAAATGAAAGTTTCATGGGTGGGTCCACTGGGATGGATAAAAAGCTCTCGGTCTTCCTGAGGTTATGAAGAGTGGGTGTCATGTCAACAGATGAGACAGATCCGCATGGGGCCCATTTCTCTGCACCTACACCTAAGTTGGACTTTCTTACAATGATTGTTTCTTGATTTGGAGTGTATTTCAGAGTGAAAAGTGGCTGTAAAATGTCTACACGAAATGGAAATAGTTGATTATGAGTGAGTGATCGATGGTAAGAATTCATGGACCGGAAAGCATTGACACCACAGCCATTGTTTAAGGTAGGGACAGTGAGGAGAAATAATTTAGAAAGTATGCATGTCCAGTTGCCAAACAGTGCTCATTTCGGTAATGTGTGTCAAAGTAATATAACACATAAGGCTGGGATTAGTAATTATTAAAGGTGCCCAAGAATGCTTTTTCACAAGATGTAATATAAGTCTAAGGTATCCCCTGAATGTGTCTGTGAAGTTTCAGCTCAAAATACCCCATAGATTTTTTTAAATTAATTTTTTTAACTGCCTATTTTGGGGCATCATTAACTATACACTGATTTTGGCAGCGCGCCGCCCCTTTAATTCGCCTGCTACCTGCCACACGAGCTCTCGACTATATTACAGCGCATTTACAAAGTTCACACAGCTAATATAACCCTCAAATGGATCTTTACAAGATGTTCGTCATGCATGCTGCATGCATGCTTCGAATTATGTGAGTAAAGTATTTATTTTGATGTTTATGTTTGATTCTGTATGAGTTTGAGGCTATGCTCTGTGGCTAACGGCTAATGCTACACTGTTGGAGAGATTTATAAAGAATGAAGTTGTGTTTATGAATTATAAAGACTGCACATGTTTAAAATGAAAATAGCGACGACTCTTGTCTCCGTGAATACAGTAAGAAACGATGGTAACTTTAACCACATTTAACAGTACATTAGCAACATGCTAACGAAACATTTAGAAAGACAATTTACAAATATCACTAAAAATATCATGCTATCATGGATCATGTCAGTTATTATTGCTCCATCTGCCATTTTTCGCTGTTGTTCTTGCTGGCTTACCTTGTCTGTGCACAGATCCAGACGTTAATACTGCCTTTCCTTGTCTAATGCTCGAACATGGGCTGGCATATATGCAAATATTGGGGTTATACATATTAAATGATCCCGACTGTTACGTGTTTTCCGGAAGTCTTTTAAACAAATGAGATGTATATAAGAAGGAGGAAGCAATGGGGTTTGAAACTCACTGTATGTCTTTTCCATGTACTGAACTCTTGTTATTTAACTATGCCAAGGTAAATTCAATTTTTGATTCTAGGGCACCTTTAATGTTTTACTGAGTGGTTATTGCTGTTCACTGGAGTCAGTGGAACACTACAACGGCAATGTTCAACCAACTCTCAAACACACTTCACTTTTTCTGTGGCCTGCCATCCATTCCAGTGAAATCATTAAACAAAATACAAATGGGTCCTCCTCATTTCAGATGAAACTGATCAACTGATGCACCACTGCAATTTTGATTTAGTAAAATAATATATTAGGACAGGTCACACCCCTTCAGGTTAATAATAATAATAATAATAATAATGCTCACCAAAGTTGCATTTACAGTAATTGATCAAAAATGCAATAAAACAATAATACTGTGAAATATTATTACAATTTAAAAATAACTGTTTTCTATTTGAAAATATTTTAAAATGTTATTTATTCCTGTGGAAAAAGCTGAATTTTCAGCAGCCATTATTTCAGTGTCACATGATCCTTTAGAAATCATTCTAATATGCTGATTTTGTGCTCAAGAAACAATTCTATTTATTAAAAAAAAAAAATTGTGCTGCTTAATTTTTTTTTTTTATAACAGTAATGTAGATGTGTTAATAAATGTTTCACACGTTTATCTGTGAACAGTTCAATATTGCAAAATAGTCACTCAATGTGCTATTGAAACTGTCTTTTAAATCATTTTGGACATTTTGTATATGGCAAATTATATACAGTAACTTTGTCTGCAAACACTTGACATAATGCTGCTTTGACTGTCAGGCAGAAGTCTGCCACCCTTGCGAGCACCTTTCTGAAACCTAAAATGACAAATGGGACACCCTACGGTCTTGTGGACTTAATGGACATGTGTGTGTGGTGACCCCAAATCCACATGAAGTTTGCCATTTGGGACAGGGCCAAAGTGATGCTCATTACTGACACTAATGTATTGTACAGAAGCATTTCATTAAAAGATGCTGAAGAACATGTTTTTAAAAGATGTAATATAAGTCTAAGGTGTCCCCTGAATGTGTCTGTGAAGTTTCAGCTCAAAATACCCCATAGATTTTTTTGTATTAATTTTTTTTAACTGCCTATTTTGGGGCATCATTATAAATGCGCCGATTCAGGGTGTGCGGCCCCTTTAATTCTCGTGCTCCACGCCCCCGAGCTTGCGCTTGCCTTAACATAAAAAAAGTTCACACAGCTAATATAACCCTCAAAATGGATCTTTACAAAGTGTTTGTCATGCAGCATGTCTAATCACGTAAGTATGGTATTTATTTGGATGTTTACATTTGATTCTGAATGAGTTTGATTGTGCTCCGTGGCTAAAGCTAACATTACACACTGTTGGAGAGATTTATAAAGAATGAAGTTGTGTTTATGAATTATACAGACTGCAAGTGTTTAAAAAACTGAAAATAATGACAGTCTTGTCTCCGTGAATACAGTAAGAAACAATGGTAACTTTAACCACATTTAACAGTACATTAGCAACATGCTAACGACAATTATAAAGACAATTTACAAACACCACTAAAAATATCATGATATCATGGATCATGTCAGTTATTATCGATCCATCTGCCATTTTTCGCTATTGTCCTTGCTTGCTTACCTAGTCTGATGATTCAGCTGTGCAGATCCAGACGTTAATACTGGCTGCCCTTGTGTAATGCCTTGAACATGAGCTGGCATATGCAAATATTGGGGGCGTACATATTAATGATCCCGACTGTTGCGTAACAATCGGTGTTATGTTGAGATTCGCCTGTTCTTTGGAGGTCTTTTAAACAAATGAGATTTATATAAGAAGGAGGAAACAATGGAGTTTGAGACTCACTGTATGTCATTTCCATGTACTGAACTCTTGTTATTCAACTATGCCAAGGTAAATTCAATTTTTGAATCTAGGGCACCTTTAAAGTTTTTGTAACACCAAAAGGCGACACCTTATTCCAGAAACTAAACTCTTTTTCTCTACCTTTTAAAGCAGTTGTACAAAGTCAGGGTTTATTTGTAGATTACAGAAACAGAAATCAAATAAAGTCCAAACTGCCCCTAACAACAAGGAGGCAAAGTGCAGCTTCACAATCACATAATGGATAAATGTATTTCAGGGCTCAGCAGGAAGAGTTGGATTATCATCTCTGCCCTGAACCACAATTTTACAAGATAACTATACAATGAATTAATAGTCTCGCCATTAAACTGTCACTTCATTTCCTGCTTCATAAACACCTGCTGTACATGAACAAATGTGTGGAATCCTAATGCTACCAGCCTGCTGAGCGGTTTGCTCGCTCTCTCTTTCTAAATCAATATGCCTTTAACCGATGTGTATGAGTCACAAGCGATGGTTGTCTCCCGCTGAAGTCGGCTGGGAATAAGTCAAGAAAGAGCAAGCGTACCAACAAATAGTTTAACGTGTCATTTTCCGTGGTTGCTATTAAGCCAGAGGTCCTGAACTCCAAATTCACAAAACTGCCAAGTTATTCTCTATTGTAAAAGTCCATTTCGACTGCTTAGTGGCTGGCCTCACTAGATGTCTATTGATTTTTTTTTATTTTTTTTTTACTGTGAATTTGTTGTGTTTGTTTTAAATGGATGTGTTTAGGTCTTCTGCTTTTGTACTGCTGTTGAAACAGAGCAACACTATTAGCAGAAGAGCAGAGACAAGAGATACAGCTCTCCATGGCAAAAAGCTTTGGTTTCTTCCGATAGACTGCTAATACCACTAATGCTGTATAATCCCTGACTAACTGTAGGTACGGCTCGCTCAGAACATGTCACTGATCGCACACTGGTCAAAACACTGCCTTTTTTGAGCGAGAGAAATGCTGTACATTGGGATGTCAAAGAATCTTAAAAAAAAAAAACAATGTCCACTATCAGTTCATGCCAGAGAACAGGACTTACATGAACTGGATTGTAGATATATGAAGCAATTTCAAAAGGGGAGACCAAATAGAAAAAAAAAAGAAGAGAGACTGAAAAGAGCAAGCTGTATTATAGCATAAATTGAGGGAATCTCTCTCTCTCTTTTACTCAGAAGATAAAACTCCAGTCACAGCACTAATCTTTTGGTAATTTACACAAAAACTTTTACCAGCATGTCTCTCATGGTGCGATTAGCAGAGGGATTTATTTTGTATTCGCCGCCACTGGAATTAATATCTAAATCTGGCGGAACCGGTTGTGTCAGTTTGAGCCGATAAAGGGAAATATGTCTCCGCTAGATTGCTTGCTCTCCCTCCCTCTCTCTCTCACACATACACACGCACACACTTCTCTCTTCCCTTCAATTTCCCGTTCATTTTGTTTTTATGTTTTTCCACTGGTATAATGATTTACATTTATTAGACGGTTCATGGCTGTTGTATCTGCCTGCGTTTCTTTTAAGGGCTGCATTTGCGTCAAAGCCTCAGCAAATCTCATTCACAGTATAACACCTGTTTGCATCACTGCCATTAAATGGCTTTCCCCATATTTGCTCAGAGGTATGGAGGAAATACACACTCATGCAGTTAGATGAGGCTTTACATTTCAAAGATTTCCATATTATACATTTTTAGGGTTTAGTTTAGAAGATCAAGCACTTGTATACCTCTAAAAAGGGTTTGTTGTATTACCTTTCACAATGCACTACCAGTATACTATTCCAATAAAATTCCATTGTCTTGTTTCTGATAATTTGACAAACAAACAAAAAAAATACTCTCTGGAATACTCAAGTATCATTGGTCAATCATCATGGCATTTCGCAGTTAAAGTCAATAGGGTAACACTTTAGAATACTGATCCTTCATTAATGAATAACTACACAGGAACAAATGAGTAACGCATTATTAACACTCTAGTAACTACTATTAACTAACAAGAAACTCTGATTAATGAATTAGTAAGTAATAGTGCTCAGTTAAAGGTGGTAGTTCACTATTAACTAATCAGTAACTACTGTTTTTTTCATACCTCCCTTAGAACTACTAAGAACCACTATATACATGTTCGTAATTAATGTGAATAATGAATAATGTATAATTAATTCTAGAGTAAAGGCATTGGTAACCCACTAGTAATGACTGAAGTATTGCCAAATCCTTCAGAAGGAATTACTAATTATTTGGATCAGTATTCTAAAGTGAGAAACATGATAACTCTCGAGTAACTACTGTAGTCATTGTAAACGTTTGAGGGTTTTGTATTGGATAGTAATAACTCAAGAGTTACTTTATAACTCTAAAGTAACTACTTCTTATTTGGATCAGTATTCTAAAGTGAAGATCATAGTAACCCACTTTTTAATTACTTAAGTGTTACCAAATACATCATAAGGAATACTGTACAAAAACATACAAAAACATCAAAAGTTTACAAAGAGTTATCATGTTTCTCACTTTATAATACTGATCCAAATAAATAATAATTCCTTCTGAAGGATTTGGTAACACTTCAGTCATTACTAGTGGGTTACCAAGGCATTTACTTTAGAATTAATTATACATTATGCATGATTCATGTTAATTACGAACATGTATATATTAGTTCTTAGTGGTTCTAAGGGAGGAATGAAAAAAACAGTAGTTACTGATTAGCTAATAGTGAACTACCACCTTCAACTCGGCACTATTACTTACTAATTCATTAATCAGAGTTTCTTGTTAGTTAATAGTAGTTACTAGAGTGTTAATAATGCATTACTCACTTGTTCCTGTGTAGTTATTCATTAATGAAGGATCAGTATTCTAAAGTGTTACCGTCAATAGTAGTGACAGATATTTTCTGTCATATTGTGACATACATCTGAGTGAAATGAATAATCTTTAAAAAAAAAAAAAAAAAAAAAAAAAAAAAAACTATATTAGGGCGAGGATTAAATTTACAGGTTGTTGATTGGACGGATTAGCTGAATGTGAGCTTGCAGCCAATTGTAAGAAAGGGGCGGAGTTTAAGCTTACCTAATGATTGGAGAAATTTGGCATATGTCACCAGAGAGAAGTCTTGCTGTTTTACAAGAAGACTGAGTTATGTATTTTAATTAAAAATTACAAGATCAAAAAAACAAAACAATTAAACATGCCCAGATGAATCATTCATAATAAGATTAATAACATGCAATAGATTTTAATTTCATGACTAATATTTAAAGTATAATGACCAATAAACTGTTTATTAGATTGTCCCTGGCAACCAATCTCCACCATTTTTATGACTCTTTCACTCAAGGCTGCATTTCATTTCACATGATGAAAAATTTCAAGTCAATTTAAGCAGCTTTGTAATAAGCGTGGTAATGTACAGAAGGCCAGTCATTAGTGCAAAATAAACCTCCACAAGGCCGATTTAAAACCTGCATACTGTAGTCTGCTGCTATTTTGTGTAAGAATGATAATTACTTCACATTTTTGCAATAATTTGTATGGTATTTTCATGGTTGAAAGTATTTTAAATCCAAATCATGGAGATCACTTTTCAACAGGTGTCTCGCCGAGGTCGGTCTCCTTTGCTTACCTCAAAGACTTCCCCTCAGTGCTCACGTCCACCAGGAGCCCTCTCATGGTTCCAGCCAGTGCCCAGAATCAGCAGGATGGCTGCTGCTCTCTCTTTCCCATCACTGTGCTCTGAGCTGGGAAAGAGAAATGGGGAGGTGGGCCAACAGCAGGAGGAATCACCCCCGGGGAACAGAGGGTTGCATAATGATAGGGTGGTTGTATAATGTAAATTTCCAAATGCGATACTGCGAGTGCCCACCGTTGCAGACAAATGATGACATGAATATTTTTTTCAGCCACGTTTATTTGAAATGACTGTATCACTCAGTGGCTTTCATTAAAATCTCATTCCAGCATGCATGCTCACATACACACGGGAGACGCTGAACTGAATATCTGGATTTACTTGAGGGAGTACCACTACATATTCCTGGCATCCTGGGACCAATTTCCATAGACTCCACATCAGCTGCCCCATACACAATGCTGGACACATCAATGTTTAATACAATGTAAAAAAAAAGAAGTTCTACGTTAGTGCACACAACCACAGCAGTGAGACCGGTCTAAGCTGCATGTGCTTATAGATACAGCATAACAAATTTGCTCACACCTCAGCTCAGGAGACCCTATTTACTAACTGAGCACTGATGCCGAAAATGATATATCTGTGAAACATAGCGTTTAGCAGTTATCGTTCACTGAGTGCGAGCAGGTTTTTTTTTTTTTTTTTTTTAAATCAAGAAAAATGAAAGAATGCGAGATCCAAGAAAGCACTGCCTCCCTGGGGATACCAGATCTGCTGAATCTCTTTTTCATTTGAAGTCATATTTTAAAACCATTTTACAGATTTGCATTTACAGATATCTAGTAATCAGTTAGAAACCTGTTTTTATAGCATGTTTGTTTTAAGATGAACAGTTTGAATTTACTGGTTATATTTCAATATTCAATATATTTATTATCATTATCATCATCATCATCATATTTGTGATATAGATATATTGGATGACATTTTATCTTAAAAAGCCTTGTCAATGGATAATAAACATTTTGGAATATTTTTGTGAATTTGGAGTAAATATATAAAATTAGTAATTTTATTTAAAATCTTATTCACCATAATTTCATTGTGTTAATGTACAAATCTGCATTAGATTGACTGTATACTGCATTACTGTAAAAATTACATGTAAAATGTATACTGTAAATTGCATTGATATCATCAGGTATGAAAAAGAAGAAAGAAAGACTAAAAGGTACATAATGTGGGGGGGGGGAGGCTTAGATATGTATGATTGTCCATGAGATGACTAAAACTAAAATGTTCCTTCCTGGAAAAACCTGTACTAAAAACATCTTTATTTCTGAATGAATGAATTCTCAGAAAGAATGAGGAAGGTAGCTGTGTAAATGTTTTTTTCAACAACTAAATTATATGAACCTGCTGCTCTTTAGCTTTCATTATAACACCACAAAAGAAATGAATAAGCATCAAAAGAGTAAAGAGCTGGACAATGCGCCATAATTGCTATGCATGTGGAAAAGACCACAATTTAAGCTGTTTTTAATCTTAAATGGAAAAAATGGTTCCTTTAGGTTCGCACATGACATGCAATAGAATAGGTAGCCTAAGTAACATAGGCCTATGTGGTGCTAAACCAGATCGAGCTACCAAACAATAAACATGCCATTGAGGATTACAAAATATTGTGCAGTGCCTGGATTCAACAGTAATGCAACAACATGTAAGTAACTGTGTTAATTTTAATGCAGGGCTCTCAAGTGTCACGCATTGAGCGTGACAGTCACTCATTTCGGTCTTTTGTCACGCACTCCCGCCACACATTGTATTTCTCACGCAGAAAAACTAATTATCATATATTTAATATGCCGCAGCGTCCAAAATGTATCTGGCCGCGCCGCTCTCTCTATGGAACCGGGCAGGAATCAAGCGCGTCTCGAACCTGCCACTTATCAGTCAATCAAAAAAAAAGAAAGAGGCTACACAATAGCCAATCAGAATTTTTTTTTTTATTTATTTAAACAGGGACAGTGTAAAATATACATTAAACCTTAAAAAGGAGAGATGCATTTTACCAGGTTGTAGCACTTGTGCTAATTTACACCTGCAGTCCCTGGACAGGCTGATGTAAACAAATCAAACTAATAATATATTTATCCCAAAACAACATTAAAATAATCACACACTGCATTCATTCTACAACACACATTTACAAATACACTCTCACTAAACATTATGTAAACATGTTTGTTGTGAAAGAAGCCATTTTTTGACCCGATGTGAAAAAATGTTAAAATTCACACATGTGGTTAACTCTGTTGGCAATTAATTCCACTGTCTGATGGCTACACTTGAGAAAGCTGAGCTACCGAATGCTGTTTTACACAATGGAATCCTACACTCGCCCCGAACAGTCGACCGAGTGGCTCGAGATGGATTTTCTGAGCTCAGTAAGATATACTTTTTTAAGGGAGGAGCTGCAGTACCATTTATTATCTTAAACAAAAGACAGAGATTTGAATATATGATTATATTTTCAAAACTTAATAAGCTACGTTTTTTGAGAATATGACAATGATGAAATAACCGAGATTTCTTATCAAGAACCTTAAGAGAACTTTTGTACAATGATTCCAGAGGCCTCATTGTTGTTTTACAGGCCTGTGACCAACTCGTCCTGCAGTAACGAAAGTGCGAGAATATGAAAGCATTTAGATATAAATTAGATGCATCTGTGGTCAAAGAGTTCCTAATATATCTAAACTGTGCTATGTTCATTTTCAACGTACTAGCACTATTGTATCTGGGTAAGATTTAACGCAACAACCAATGAAAAAAAAGCATATCTTGGAATTGTTCACCATCATCCTCGTTCACCCACAGAGGAAACCACTGGAGCTCTGAGCATCACTTTGAGCACAGAGTAAGTCATGATCTCCTGTTTTAATGTTACAACAAATTCACAACTTGTTTGACACAAACAATGACAACTTGACTGCTGTTAGATAATCAGATAATCAGCTTCAGTTTTTCATGAGTGTGAACTTAGACAACAGTTTTACAGCCTGTTCATTGACACCTGCTCAGAACAAATAGTCTAGGCCTAGTTATATTTTGCTATCACACGAGGACTGACATTTTGTTACATTAAACATCTCTCTCTCCAAATAGTTTTAATAATTTTATTAGCACTAAATAAATTAAAGTGTATTGCATCGTCAATGTTATAGGTCACTTTTAAAATCATGTCACATTTTATATCCTGGCCATGGATCAGTGTTTCCCATACATTGACTAGACTGTGGCGGCACGCCACATTCTAATTGGTCCCGCCACAGTCTCAAAATATGAATACGGATATGACGCGATATTTAAATTATCGTCTGATAATTGCGCTCCTTTATATGGCAAAAGTGGGAGTCATAGAGCAAAATAAGTAGACTAGCACCAATTAAGTTTTCGTGCACTATATTCAAAGTCATCTGAAGCCATTCCATAGCTTTTTTTTTTTTCTTCCAAGAATTAGGCTAGAATACTTTTTGCTGCTGAATTATAAACTCACTTAGTTTACTTATTTATTTATTGGCCAGCTTATGATTATATATTTTTTATTCATTTTTTATTTTTATCTATAATGAAGTGGTGTGTTTAGTGCATTCTGGATTGGTTAACAAATCAAAGAGTGACCATTAGTACCACAAATACAGACACAGACACTGACGCGCAAAACTCCCGTTTAATTCAATGAATCTCTTAGTTATATCGCATTTGCACTGTTAGTGAAGATGAAAGCATTTGTTAGTGTGCAGAAATTGAGTTGCAATGATGAGATCACTGCTTTCATGTGCTCATGTGATCGGCTACACAGTGTTCATCTCTGCAACCTTTCATGCCACGATCTAAATATAATGCAACACTTTTCATGATTAGTTAACCTTGAGAGCTGTAATAGTAAAAACGAGCTAAAAGAGAGAGTAATACTTGGCTATTTCAAATGGAAAGATGTTAGCCAATCACAGCAGTGGGCGTTTACACTGAAGTCTCACAGCAGACACGCCCCTTAAAACAGAGCGTTCAAAACAGAGGGCTAAAATCAGGGTAGGAAAAATGCCTTTTATTTATAAATTATGACAATTTGGGTGTAAAAAGCATACTAACATTATAAGTGCACCCCAGGAAACATTATAAAACAATTCAGTTCATGACCCCTTTAAGTGATCCTTGTGAACGGGGATCATTTTGACAATACTGTCATCTGTATGCTAAAAACGCAAGAGAAAAACATTTGTGTTTCTAGTACATTTTTGTCGTGTAAACATTCCCTGAGACAAGTTTGAATATACAACTGCATTTGAGAGCTACAGTAGAGGGGAACATTCTCAACTAGGCCATCACGATATCAGATTTTCACTACATTATCGTGATTTTCACGATATCTATAGAAATTTGGGAACAATAATGCTATCAGTAAAATTAATTATTATATTTTGTTTCACAATAATAAAAATCCATCACAACCATAAGCATATAGAAAAAAAGAATTTGTTGATCAACACTTCCAGCAGACTAGGTGTAACATCGTCTTTTTTACAAAATCTAAACAAACAAAAAAAAAAAACAACAACAAAAAAAATACTTTCAAGCTAAATTTTTTAGATGTGGGTAGAGTAGTGTGTGTAATCTCTTCCGACATGATTTTGTAGCAGCTACTGTACACACCATCTTCATTTTTTCTCTTTATGATTGGTTTAAACCAGGGTTAAGGTGCAATAAGCTACCAAACCAACTTTGGTCACAAGTTCTATTGAACTCTATTGGTTAAGATGAAACTTAACCAATAGAGTTCACCCACACCCCAGATTGAGTCATGGTGCTGGATTATTTACATTATCATTATACAGTATCTGCAGTATTAACATTATATCAATATTTTATTTATGTTTTTATGGGTTTTTGTTAATACCATGGTTATCACCAATTCTGGTATACTGCGACACCCCTATTTTCTTAAATTTAACTTAAATTTAATTCACAAAAGTAAGATTCTGTTGCATGACTCACACAGAAGACTTGGAATATAGCGAACAAATCCTATGGCCCACTTTTATGGTAGTTTTAACGGACGGTGTGTCATTTCTGGAGAGTGACAACCCAGGCTTCCATTCACTTACAATGTATAAAAAAAGCAGTTTCAGCACAACTTGTATTTGATAGGAGAATAAAAGGAAAGAAATTTAGGTGAACTAGAATTCAGTGGGCTAAGTGAAGTGACTGCAAATAGTTAGTGAAGTGAAGTGGATTATTTAACTTCTCCAAACATGGTTGGGTTTCTGGTGGCAGGGAACTGGTGAGATTTTCAGTAAACATCTGTTTTATAAACTTTATATTTTATGCATGTATGCATGTATGTCTGTATTGAAAATCTGAAAGTCAAACTGATCTTCACCTTGATTCCCCAAGGAGCGGCTCAGTATTTCTGTGGTATCAGCATCTGTATCTCAACTGTCAAACTAATATTTTATTTGACTATAATGTAACTTAAGAAGTGTTGTCATCAGCAGAGTTTATCAGGACAATGCCACCTCATCATCATTGCCAAATCCTTCCTCTGATTTCAAATAACCTTCACTTGAAAATATCTGTTACATGGCTTACAAGGTGTCTGTGCTGTTAGTGAATGTCCTCTATAGGCCGTATCTGGAGCGGGTTTCCCTGAAGGTCCAACAACGATCATGTTTTATTCAGCCTGAACAGCCGAGGGAATAGTTAAGCTAGCTGCCTCATTTTACAGTAAGAATCAATGAGCATTACCGAGGGCTGCCGTCCTTATTCCCCACCTTTCTTTTTCTGACAAATAGCAATGAACAGAAATCATTTCAGTCATGCATGCATAAGTGGTTTCCCATACATTGGACAAACACACACACACACACACACACACACACACACACACACACAAACAAATGGAAATCCTGTGTGTTTGTGGGAGACAGGATAATCAGGGGAACAAAGTCCATCTGGTGGAGTGTAAATGCACCTGAAACATACAAATACATAAAAACGCAAAATGTCTTTGCATTCCATTCATGTTCTTCTGATGAAAGCAGCTGTTCTAGCACATTCACACCAAACTGATACTTGTATGTTCATCGAAAGAAAGCGAAATCAATACACAAAGACCATAATTCTTCAACTGTACACATATTCATACACATGCTGTAACATACAACCCACAATTTGTTCTCTTTGTATCTTATCTGCTAAGAACAATGGAAGTGCATTTGCTGCACCAGCAGGTTCAAGCCGGACTTCGGCTGTATCCTTCATACTATGGTGCAATACAGACCCCTACTGGATGGAGAGTGTTACAACAATCTGGATGAAGAAAAAAAAGCAGCAGCACGTATATGATAACATGCTTACTCTTAGTATGGGCTATAGCTGTATTTATATTTTACCCCAATAACCTCACATTTTAGCCAATTATAGAACTCTTTGAGGGTCAGATTATATCTAGACTTGAAAACACAGACACACCTCAATCCTTGCATTTCCTATACCTCATAATTTTATCTTTCTTGCCCTTAGTTGATTATTTTTCACACAAATTTGCATCCGTTCATTAATATGCACATATTAACTAAATTAAACATGAGCTCCCTGCTGCTTTCCGCGGCTAGTGCTCGCTCTCCTTCCGCCGCTTTCCGACTCCTTCATTAAAACGGAGTTCAGCTAAATGGACAGAATGATTCTCAACCTCCTCCTTTTCCCCTCCATTTAAGAAAATCTCGTTCCCCTCTCTATGCCCTGAGGTTTTATCGCTTTCCCCTTCTCTTTTCTTCTCTCTCTCTCTCTCTCTCTGCCCGCAGGTCCCTTCAGTAGATTAAGTTCAGCGTGGCTGTGAGACAGAGCGTTGCTGATTCAGCCATATTCTTCCAAATGACCCAAATCCTCTCTCGCTCTGGAAGAACCTCATTCGCTCGCAGATGACTCTCTCGCTTGCTCAACCTCTTTCACCTTCTGTTCTCCCTCTTCCTTTCTTTAGCCGCTCTTCTGATCTTAGTACTTTAAGCTGTATCTGTTTCTCTCTCTGCCGATATTCACTGTCAGTACTCTTCCTACACAGCAAACATTAATAACAGACATTTAATGGGCTTCATGCGTAATTATAACAGCAAATTCTAATAGACCAGCTCATCACTCAAGGCACCTGGAGTGATTATATGTGTAAAACAAAACAGAAAGAGAGTATAAATGATATGCATCTTCAGTTACTTTTCCTCATGACATACATTTACTGTAGCAACCAACTGAATGGACCCTTATTGCAGACTGACTGTGATGAATAACTCCATCTCAAAGTTTTTTATATTTTCTTTTTTAAAATTATATATATTTATGTGTTACAGTATGTTACCATTACATTAAAAAAATGCAGTGGTGTTTCTTATACAGCTGTGGAGGGAGTGTTTTTTTTTTTTTTTTGGTTCTGAGTCATGGAAACAATAGTTTTTTTCTATCTCTCTCTCTCTCTCTTGCTGTTGGAGAAAATGGGAAAGTAAAAATAATATTTTATATTGTCTTGTACACTTCTGTTCAAAAGTTAGGGGTCTGTAAGACATACTTTTATTCAACAATGATGCAAAACATTAATCGAAAATGACGGTAAATGCATGTGTCATATACTCCTGGGCAAAATAATAATAATAATAATAATAAATTGGCTAAATGCTAAGCTTTTAATTGTCTTAACCACAAATTATTGGTCAGGAATTTAACAAAATGTAAGCAAATGCACTACTTGAAAAGCCATTACTGTCTCAGAAAAACATCAAAGACAGAATGAAGTTTTTGGCAGAAAATGGGAAGTTGCGTGTGGAGCAATGAATCACAGTGAAACACAAGTTGCATGGCGATGCTTCAGAGTAGTGTCTTTGAAAATCTGGTGAGAAATATAACAACAAATTCATCTCTACTGCCACAGTGAAGTATGGAGGAAGAGTTGTTATTGTGTGGGGAACCTTTTCAGCTGCTGGTATTGGTTATTTAAACAGTTATTTAAAATTGTAATAATATTTCACTATATTTTCACATTTTTACTGTACTTTTTATCAAATAAGTGCAGCTTTGTTGACGATAAGAGATTTATTTTAAAACAAATCTTACTGCCCCCAAATTTTGAATGATAGTGTGCGTCTACAGCAGCTTACCCTCCAAACCCAGAAATGTTGAAAGTGTCCCTTGCTTTGGATTCACTTAAAATCCATTGAGGTGATCGATTGCCAATATGAAGTTCCTGGCATGACTATTAGAATGATTGACGCTGCCATTCAAATCGTTCTCTGATACTCCATATTTGGGCTGAGTGATTGATCTTTCATTTTGTATTTGAAATATTCAGTCATAACTACATATCAACACTGCTTCCTTTTGCTTCTTTGAGTGATGTTCCCAGCCAAATTGGACTTCATTAAACCAACACAAACACAGCTGAAATCCACTACTGTCATTCCCCTGCTGTGCTCAAGAGAGCTGCTCTTAACTTCCATTCAGCCATATTGGAATTGCTAGCCCATCGCTGGCACCATGGGGTAGACCAGAACCCATGAACAATGCTGGCCTCATAAGCGTCAAAGATCATTGGTTTATGTCAACTACTTGCATGCAGACTCTGAACAAACCACGGGTAGCCAAACAAAAGAACATTCGGCGTTTGGTCCCTTTGCTCATTGGCCTCCGAATTTGTATTGACTACTTGTGAATGTAAGCGGGACGCCGAGAGCTTTGGGTTATGGAGTGTAAACATGGATGAGCCCACCATGACTTCAAGACAGTTTTAAAAGTTTACTTTTCTCAATAAGCCATTCTGTCCACTGAGTAATGATTGTTTTCATCGTCTGCTCGAAAGAGCATTGTGTCTGCTTTTAGGGAGTTGTGTTTGAATATGTGGATATTTGTATTAAAGGAATAGTTTAAAGATGAATATTCTGTCATTATTTACTCACCCTTTCTCTCTTCTGTGGAAGACAAAAGGAGAATTTTGAACAATGTACTATTGCAGTGAATGGAAGCTGTGGCTTTTAAACTTCAAAAAGGATGAAAAAACACCAGAGTTTCATAAAAGTAGTTCATATGACTCATGTCCTATTTTCAAAATCCACAGAAGCTATATGAAGGATTTGTGTGAGTAAAGGATTGAAATGTAAGCCTTTATTAACTGATAATCTCCCTCTTCGATGAACTATTGGACTACTATTGGAAAGCACCGAGGAGAACTAGATTTTCATTGTATGGATGGCTTTTATGATAAAAAAAAAATAAGAAAGTAGGTTTGGAACAACATGTCGGCAAGCAATTGATGGCAATTGTAATTTTAGGGTGAAATATCTCTTAAAATGATTTCAAACCAAGCTGCTTCAGTTCTTTTCACTGTTCTCTTGCTGCCATAGAAGACTAATTTTTTTGGTTGATTCTTTTGGAGATTTTCCCCCGTTTCTTCATTAAAAACACTTATTTTCGGAAACATTGCTTTCCCATCCAAATATTACCCCTCACCTTTCACAGCCAGTGTGGTTATTAAAAAAAATCACCTCACAGACAATGGTTGAGTACTCCACCCCTTTTTTCTCTGTTCTAATATCTTTTCATGGTTAGGATAAAAGGAGGATAGAGTGAGAGGTAGGAGAGGGAAGTAAAGAAAAGAGAACACCAAAGATAAGAGAGAGAAAGTCAGTAGATGACAGCAAATTACGAAAGGTAAAAAAAAGGTGTGAGGGAGAGAGCGAGCAAGAAAGAAAGAGGAAATGATGAGAGTTGCACTGGAATCGATCAAAAAAAAAAAAAAAACATGGAAGGATAGCCTGAATCTTTTTGATCAGTTCAGCACAGAGAGATGAGAATGAACGAGAAAAAGAGACAGAAAGGAGACAGAACAAGCCACAAATACAAGTGAGTGAAAGAAGGCAGGGAGGCAGCACCATGACTGTCTACCTTGACAGAAAGTTACGATACGGTGCTTTTCAACTGCCACAAAAAGAGATGGGATTGGAGAGATGGGTAATTTTAAGGGAAAAATAGATCCATATATCAGGCTTTTCAGATATGGGCCCTTCTGCATTTGCGATACTGGCGGAAGACAGCTGCACAGGCTTAGCTAGAGGTGGCTGATAGTAAAGCTAACATCCTAACATAATCAAAAGGGAGAGAAATTAAAGCACAGCTTCTCCCAGGCCCCTGGGGTGTTTCCCTTCCCTCCTCGCCGGCTCTCGATTTATATTTGGCTGAGATATGAGTGGGCTTGGGTTTATTTCTCTCTCCTTTTCTTTGGGAAAGAAGGATTAAGAGGTTTGTTGCGAGTATGGAGAAGAGAGGAGAGGAGAGGCAAGGAGAGAAGAGGAGCTTCTGCAACCCACTCAATTCATCATAGATGACTGCATTGATCACTCTTCAGGCCATCTATTGGTCAAGATAAAGGGAGGAATTATATCCAATATGTTTGCAGATGCTTAATCCATGTATAAACCAGTGTTGGGGAAGCTACTATAAAACTGATGCTTGCCAAGCTACATTGATTTAAAATAGTTAAATGGACATAAGAGTAGTTATACTACTAAAAGGAGTCATTTACATAATTGAGTGAAAAAATATCAATGACCAGCAGATTTAACTAAACATTTCACTACAAAAAAAAAAAAAAAAAAAAAAAATCTCTCTGCAGAATATATATACTGATAATGTTGTAATGGTGCATCGGTTGGTCCAGTATAGGTTGTTTGCACATGACGTCACAGCAGCAGCGCGAATGAGTCAGGAGGGCAGGGAGTGATGTTTCTATATAGGAATCCTATCAAAAACTCAAAATTCGTGAGTGTTTTGCTTCGTTTATGGTTGCTCAAATCAATAAAACCGAGAACCTAGAAGGTGTTTATATCGTTTACATAACTTATACCGTTTTTTTATAACTTATTTTGTTTTTTAACTTAAAAAGTTGTCGCCTTTTATAGCGTTTTGCGTCTGCTGATACTTAAATGAATGTGGATACCTGCTTACCTTATTTGTTTTTGACTTGGTTAAATATCCACATTCTTCATGGTATCGTTTGCAGGGAGGAGAAGATATTTTATCCTATTTAATTATAATTTGGTGTTTTCACTTCAGTTTTGTAGTATTGCGTTCACAATGTTGATCTGGTTACCATGAGAACACGCGCTGCTGCTTCAGCCGTCATATGGTATAAAATGTCCAAATAAAATAAATGTGTTCAACAAGCTGACATAAGTCGATCCATTTATTTGTTGGAAGCGTGTAAATGTAACTAGTTTTAATTTTGTTTTTGTAAATATTCACTTTCCCATATGACCACAGAGGAGAATCGGATGGTCACGTTCAGGACACAAACACGCTGTATTTTTGTATTTATTTCAACAAATGACAGCCAAAATCAAACCCATAGAAGCCCGTGAACAGTTTTGAAGCGGCTGTGTGCAAGTTATAATCATTCACAAGCCGAGTGATCATACTCTAAAACATAATGTTAATTATTTCCAAAAAAAAAAAAACATACAAAACTCAGCTAAGTATGTGATTATTCTGAGTGAAAGGCAGTGGGTTTATTTAGTGCCATTATTACATTTGCTAGTCGTCTTTCCTCACCTTCTTAACCAAGGCGAAAATTGTATTACCGTCCAGTTTTTTCCACGAACGATATCGTGAGTTCCTATTACAATTCTCGATTCAGCATAAATTACCAACAATGGCGACATTTTTCACAATTACGACAGAAAATCAAAATACTGCTCTAACTTCACTAGCAGAAAGGCAGCGCGATATAAACAAACCCAGACTAGAACTGAATGCGGCGTGACGGCAGCTTCACATCCTCTATACCTCCTCGATGACAGGAAAGTCTTTTAATTCAGCGGAAAAGTCTCTCCTCTTCATAACATAAGGATCGCGTCCAAAATATGTTGTGATTTTCTGTTTATACCTTTCTAAACCAGCACAGAAAGGACTTTTCCCCATCTCTTCCATTCTAATTTTCACTGCTTGCCCTCCACCGGAATTTCGCGCGTCACCAGAACCACGTGATTGCAAACAACCTATTGGTTAGAAAGGGAGAGAAAACTAAGGTTTCTACAAAGTACTACACTATCAAATTGACCTGAGATGTTCTTTCACTCTCACTCTTATCACTGGGTAAAAAGATCTCATTTCATTAAGATTATACAAGCAAATTACAGAAGGCGGGTAGCTGTAATCAGCTGGATTGACAGTTGTAAAAATGTTATTACATTACAGTTGTACTCGCAGGAATTACATAATTACATCTTTCCTTCCTACAAAATATAGCAGTAATAACTGTGACAAAACTATGAAATATTTACAAGCACTTCAGTATACCCTTGATAAAAAAACAGGACTATGAAAAATGACTTCCTTAATAGCCAAATAAACAGACTGACATGTAAAAGTTTTTGGGTTGCTTTTACTGTTTTTGCTTCTTTTTTAAAGCACTATCATAAAGTACTTTTTGAAGTTTGTTGTAAATAAGTTTTTCTTCCCACAGGTAAAAACAATAGCCAAGCAGTCTATACCAATACTAAACCTCTGTTTTAGTATTTCATGTAGACTAAATACTGTGAATAATACTGTAAAGTGTCCACTGGGTGATGAACACTACGTGGACAACTGAGGCAAATAAATGTAGTGTAACTAATTTACAGTACAATAATGCAAATATAAAGTAAAATGCAGTGGGGTTTTTTAGAGGAGGCAATGCCTCCTCTATGAGAAAAATATAACAAGAGATATTAAAATATATAAGACCAAATACTGTGTGAAGCATTCATTTTTTGTAAAATTAACACTTATTAAAAATTAACAACCGATGACGCTAGTGTTTCAGAGGGAGAATCTCTTTTTCCTCTCTTGAGCTCATTGTGTTTTCAATTAAATCCAATAGCGTGTGAATGTGAGGGGTAACAGCAAACTAGAGGTCAAAAGGTTACATGTGCCTCCACATCACTGTGATTACCCTGTCAATGGCATAATGTCCACCTATCATGTTTCCACACATCTGCCGGAATAGGTCAGACTGGTGGAAATGAATGGACTAATTGCAAATTAAACAGTTCAATTGAACATCACCATTTATTGCATCTGCAGAGAATGTATTGACCAATGGTCCAAAAAGGTCGACTATCTATTACCCATAGGCCAGAAATGGTGTAAACATAAAATTTAACATGAAACATATGAATAAATTTACATTGGACTAAAAACCCAGAGAGGAACTCAACCACACACACACACAACACACATCCCAAAATGTGTGTAAACCGATAGATTGTGTTGCGATAAAGAAGTGGCGCATGTCCTGGATACTGATGATGCATTATCCTGTTTTTGGCTGTCTTGCAAAGTTTTGAGCAAACAGAAATCCATCAGACTTGGCAAGGAAATATGGAGTGTTAACAGACATCTGAAAGCGGTTTATAAAGAACCAAAAATAAGGTGTAGGATTATCAGCAGACGGCTTCATCTCAAAAATAAATATTTTAAGCAGAAACATGGAAACAGAAAGACATGCTGACAGTGCTGGACAGTGTGAGACATGAAGACGGTCTGTCTGTGTGTGCCTGTGCTCACATATAAAATGTTTTCTGTCGTAATGTACACTCATCATGTGGCTACAAATAATCACAGGATTTCAGGCAATGTATAACATGTCTCTTCATAACCTTGTGAAAAAGAAGTTCAATAAATTGTACTGAATGAGCATTGTGATGTAATTCAAGTCTCATATGTATTTTTTTTTTTTTTAAACTGTACTTGTAGATATGTTAATAAAATAGTGTGAACTTAATGTGGGCACACTTTTAAAGAGTGCACGTTGTAATTATGTCAAATTAAGTTTTATTTTAAAGTACATTTTAAATCATTTTTATATGTTGAATACCATACTAAAGCACAAGTAATGTATTTGATTTTAACTGTATTGTGTTGTTCAATAGAGTACCTCAGGGATGACGTGTTTTTGTAGGCCAACCCGGAAGTTAGCGGCGCACAGGTTCCCTCGGTCAAAAGCCTATGCATTTTTCCCATAGACTTTTGGAAAAATCGCAGAAAATAAACTCTGTGTTTAACAAAGGGTTATGACACTTACACATTTTGTCTTTCAAGATAATCTTTACAAGTTAAAACAACATTTATACATTTTGAAGCCTAAATAAAGTCGTCAGATATAAAAAGCTAACAGTAGGCTATAAACGGACTACAGCACACCGTGGTCGCGGATCAACGTCACTGCCACCAAGCTTCCTCAAACTTTATTTAAAAAACAACTTTATTTAAAAACATGCTCGCTGATTATGATCTGCGCTGTGTATGAATACTTATCCACTTTTTCTTGAGAAATGCTGTCCAAATGTCCTGTTTGTCATGATGACGTCTAAAGTCCCCGCCAAAGGAAGTAGTCCCTTTGAGCAACTTGTTAGCAACCGTCATTTTTAAGACACAATAAAGGTTTAAAAAAAATTACAAGCAGGTTATAACTGGTGTGTTTTATATCACAGATCAAAACGTGAAAATATTTAGAGGCTTTGTTAACCACAGACCTTATTTCAGGCGATTTAGCAAAAACCCATTCAAAATACCCATTGACTTTACGCCGTTGGAACCGGAAGCCCTAAAATGCTAACTCGCTTCCGGGTTTTGCCTACAAAAATACGTCATCCCTGAGGCACTCTATTTTACATTTACAGTAAATATATTTTAAATGTACTAAATTGCAACCTCATTACAAATGCGCAATTCTAAATATATTTAAATACATGACATGACAACATTTTTTTATGGAAATTACATTCAATTTTAGTTTACCATAAATGCTTGTCTGTACTTTAAACATATTTCAAAGACAATAAAAGTAATAATTATGAAATTGCATGTACTTATGAAGCACTTATGTCGAAAAAAGCACTCTTAATTTCAACCAATTGCAATTTACATTTTGACTTAATTTCAAATACATGCAATTAAGTGTCCGAAAACATTTCATTCAGTTTGCTTTTAAGTATAACCTTATAAGTACCTATTTCCTAACATGTACTCTTTATAAAGTGTGCGTCTTTTTCACAAGGGTTACTCAGTCAACTCATTCTGTTTGATGGTTTTACTTTCATCCTCTTCATGGTCTTTTTCATCACCCTTTCTTACAAACCTAAACATGCTAATTCTTCTCAAATTTTATGCAGTATTTCACAACATCAACATACTGTAAAATATTGCAAAAGACGACCATTTTCTAGTTTATATCTTACCTGGACAAGAGTTCACCACAGGGAGCCAGGTCTCCCGCTCTTCTCCATTTACTCCATATCACACAGAACATTCCTCCAGTCCGACGGCATCTCTTACCACTGCTTTGCTGACAAAACTCAGCCGCACATCTCATTCCCTCCTTCTGTCTCCATGTCTATGATCTAAAAGAAGTTCTCTACATATATCTCTGACATACCCAACTGGATGTGTACCCCTCACTTCGAACTTTATCTTGACAAGCCTGAGATAATTTTCCTTTCACCTAAGACTTCCTTTCTAAAACTCTCAGCCACAGTAGACGATCATGTAGATGTTGCCCCCAGGTGTTAACACACGATACCATCCTTCAGCAACTGACCAGCTGTCATTTAAACCATGCACATGCTATTATTTTGCACTCCTATGTTTAAAGTAGGGCTGGCAATTCATTTAAAAAAACGAATAGAATTAATTACATACTGTCTGTAATATATATGAAATTTTATTCAAGGAAAGCCCCTTGAGATGCAGCATCTCGTTTTCAAGGGGGACCAAGAACATACAACAGATACAGTGCACTCAATACAATACAAAACAAACAAGACAAATCTGCTCTAAGATCCCCCCTACCCTCCCAGGACCATTTCAGAATCTGCAGGGTATACAAATGTTTACAAAGACAGTTGTTTCAGGAACCATAACAATTACAAAAACTGACAAGAACAAGATATTTCAAGGAACCATTACAATTAAAAGCATTTACAATCAGTTTTCAAATAGTTTAACAAAGAAGTTCTAAAGGAGTCTAAAGTAGTATCAGATCTCACAGATGGAGGCAGATTATTCCAATCTGAAGGAGTATTATAACAAAAGGACCTCCGATCGACTTCTTTGCACATAACAGGGACAGTAAAAGTCAGACATTGAGAATGTCGAAGAAAATAAGTTGGAGTATATTGTACAAAAAAACTTTTCAGATATGGTGGTAAATTCAAATAGATGCATCTAAAAATAAATTGAAACCAATGATACTGTCGTCTTTTATCAGGCAGCAACCAGTCAAGCTGATTATATAATTGGCAATGATGAGTTCTATATGGACACTTTAAAATGAACCTACACAGATTATTAAATAGAACATCTAATGGTTTAAGATATACAGGGCCAGATTAACACTTTGTTGTACCCTGGGCAACAATATTCAAGGGCCCCATCATCACGACCCCAGGATCACCATAATATGGTAATATACAGAATATATTACTGTAATATACAGTAAATATACTCAATACTTCAAATTCTAACTGTCATCAGGTGTATTTTGATTTACAAATATTTAAATGCTCATAGAACTACAAATGCACTACTATGTCCCCTATCAAAGACATTCACTCACATATGATGCTATGAAAACAAAACACATCAGCATCTGTATAATCTGTTAAATTGACCCACTACATTGAGAGGGAGGGAAATATCCTCCATTTTCACAAAAATGAATAAATAAGCAACCACTTTCAAACCATTGTTTATTTAACAACATTTATTCCCAATAGAAATGTATTGAATTGATAGAGCTATAACAGAAGACCACAGACAACACATCAAGAAACATTTTGGTCCTCAGCTCATTTTAAGCAGAAATCACCCTGACAGGGTGACCCTGTTTCCTCAGAATTCAACAAGGCAATCAAGTTATTTGTCCAACACAAACAACTTGAAATCTGCCAGTTATCCCTCCACAACAATTTACAGCATTTTAATGAAGCTGGCACCTCAAGGAAAAAAAAAATAAATAAAATGCAGTATCACTATTATCTGCTCATAAACATTTTTATCCTAAGCTCATTTTAACTTGTTTTAAAATAGAACAACAACATATCACAGTTATCATATACATCATACAACATATCACAAACAATTTGATTGTTTGGGAGCCGGCAGTGAAGCAAATCGTTGGTGAGGGAGCGTGTCCTGTTACTTCCAAGTCCGGACTCCCTTACCGATGCAGGATACTTGGCGGCCCGGTTCTGGAAAGCTGCAGGCCCTCGGTAAATCGCTTCTTCCCGGAGCCGCTCCGTAACGGCCCCCCACAGTGCAGGATCCCCAGGGAGTAGAGGCGTTGAGATGCAGGGGCTGCTCCCAGACTCGACAAGCGGCTCAGGTGGCGGCGGCGCCGGCGGAGACACTGGAGACCCGCCATCACCGCTTCCCTCTACGATCAGACTCGCTGCCTCTGGGTTGTTGCTTGAAGTTGCTGCTGGCTCTTCGCTCTCCGGGCTGTAAACGTAAGCTGGCGGTGTAGAAAAGTCCTGGCTAGCTGAGTTGTCCTCGTCGTTGACGGAAGCTGACTTAACAGAACTGTCGGCAACATTAACAGGAGTGAAGAAATTACCTATTTTAGGTATATACTTTAAATTTTCTGCGTTTCTGATGTCCTTTTCCTTTTTTAATTTCCGCTTCGCGCTCCCACTTAGCTTCTCCATGTCAGATTTTTTTCTGTTGTAGCAACGCCTGACGTAACCCGCTCGGCGTAACATTTGACCCACCTCATGCGGACTGACCAATGAGGAGAGGGTCTTAACTTGAGGCCCTCTCTTCATTGGTCAGTCCGCATGAGACTGACTCTCAACCGCTCTCAACTCACGTTCAAAGTCATAGGCAGCGCAGCGTCTCTCTGTGCAGCGCAAAAGCCCGTGTTGACAGTTTGTTTAATATAAAGCGGGAGATTACCAGATACAGTATTTTGCTCGTGCCCTTGCTGCCCTGGGCCCTTTAGAGGTCTTGGGCCCCTGGGCAATTGCCCAGTTGCCCGTATGGTTAATCCGGCCCTGAAGATATACATTGTATGTGTTTTGATAAACTATATCTGCATAATCAATAATTGGTAAAATTAATTGGGTAGTTATCTTTTTTCGTACTCTAAATGTAAAACAATTTGATGACCTGTATAGAGGCATTAAACAAGAGTATGTTCGTTTTATTATGTAATCAATATGTGGTTTGAAATTTAATTCTGGATCAAGCCAAATTCCCAGATATTTAACAGAAGTCTCTTTTGTCACTGGAGTACCATTATCAAAATACAGGTTAAGTTCAGCAGATTTAAGAGAATGATGAGCATACATAATGATTTTTTCATATTGAGTTTTAAGAGGTTACTTTTAAGCCAGTTTTGAACTGATTTAAGATCTGTCTGTAATTTGTTCTGAAGAAGAAATGAGTTGGAACTTGAAAAATAGACAACAGTATCATCTGCATATAAATGTACTTGACAATTATTACATACTTGCGGGAGATCATTAACAAAAATAGAAAAAAGAAAGGGGCCAAGGATAGAACCCTGTGGCACACATTTTTCCACAATACATTCATCAGAGTGTGCATCTTTGAATTGAACAAACTGACGTCTGTTATGGAGATAAGCATTAAACCATAAGAGAGCATTTCTATTAAAACCTATGGATTTAAGCTTGTCCAGGAGTCAAAAGCCTTGGAGAGGTCAAGAAATATAGCACCTGTACATTGGTTCTTATCACAGGAGGAGAATACATCGTTAGTGAATTTAAGTAAAGCAGTTGTAGTAGAGTACCCAGAACGAAAACCTGATTGATAAGGAGATAATATGTTTGATTAAGAAATTTGTATAATTGTTGATAAATAATCTTTTCAAATATTTTGGTAACTGTACAAATAATAGAAATTGGACGGTTATTACATAAATCTGTATTGTCACCTCCCTTAAATATTGGAGTTACTCTTGCTGTTTTCCAAACAATTGGAATGGAACTCATATCTAAAGACATATTGTACAAATCAGAAAGTGGATGTATTAATATACTGGATCCAAGTTTAAGAAATTTGGCTTCCAACCCATCAGGTCCAACACTACCATTTTTTAATTCAGAGATGGCTTGAAATACTTCAGATGGCTGAATTCTAGAAAATGAAAAGGATCCATCAGTTTGATTTGATGAACTAGAAGAAACTAAATAATCAGAATATAGTGAACTACTAATTTGAGAAAAAATGTGCATTAAATGCCTGAGCGATCATAAGAGGATCAGAAATAACATTATCATTTACAATAACGCTATTAATAGAGTCATTATTTGATTTATTAAGGAGGTGATCTAGATGTTTCCAGAACTGTTTAGAATTATTCCAATTTTGACTAAAGGCATCCTTATAATAGTTAGATTTTGCATTCCGAGTTTGTGTTTTGCAGTGGTTCCTAAGTTGTCGATATACTTCCCGATCAGTAGGGTCTCTAGATTGTTTACATTTTTCCCACGCTCGATCACGTTTTTTAAAAAGGCATATTAAATCAGGACTAATCCATGGGAGATGTCGACCTTTCACACGAATCGTTTTAAATGGAGCATGTTGATTAATTACATTGTTAACTTCAGAATAGAAGAAATCCCATGCATATTCATAAATGTAATAAGCCACAAATACCACTTTTTTGGCAGCAAAGCCTTCATAAATGTTAAGAAAAGCCTCCATAATTCAACATAATTCAAAAACATTACATTATTGGATCAAATAAGTAAAGCACTGAATATACATTACAAAGCTTTATTTGCATACACTATAAAAAAGCACTTTAGCATCTGTTTACTAGCGCAGCCAGTTTCTCAGAGAAGAAACATAATACACCATAAAATAATAAGAATACTAATACATGCATGCATGAAGTATATCCCAAACCTCAATAAAAAGAAGTTCTCTCTTCTTAATCAATGTATAATCAAACTATAAAACCACCTGGTTAAGGATCCTAGCTCATGGGTACATATTACATCAGCCTTAAAAGTCAACCCTGTTAATCCAGGGTTTTTAATGGTTTCCTCGTACATCATGTAAAAGGAATTTTACTTTGCAATCCACTTGACCTTTGAGTGCTAAGATTTAAGACTTCCCATTTCTGCAGAGAAAATGTCTGGCCCATTCACAGCTGTCAAGTTTTTAGGCACTCGACTCAATTTTAAGAGGGTTTCAGACCTTCCCAACAAAAACATACAGATAAATCACAGAAATCTCCCAGATTCTCCACGTTGCACTGAGCTGTCATGTATCACGAGACTTCCCTCCGTGACCGGTGGCGGTTGCTCTTTATTTTCTGGCTATTATTTTGAAGTGTCTTGTTTCCCTGGTTCACGGTTTCAAAGGGGAGTCTCACCTGTCTCGTTTTCTCTAAATAAGTTTTTATAGCCTACGTGTCTCCTGGTCTGGGCTTGAATATGATTGTTAATGCCAATAATATATTTATCTTTAATAAATGGTTAACATTAGATCCTTATCTTTTAAAAAAAAAAACACTTGACTCATGGGTTCTGTGACATCGCTCTCCTTGATCTTTGCATTTATTGCATAAACAGAACCCCTTTTCACTGCTTGGTCATATAACTTTTGCCATGCACATCATACTGCAAGGTCAGCCGCCATTCACATCACACCCTCTTACACTGACTTAATCTGTTCCATCATTGAACAATACAATGCTGCTGACTTTATACAGCGGTGCTGACTAAGGCCTGTTTCACACTACGCACAAATAACATATTTTGGCACTCATATTAACAGGTTGCAGTGCTATATAGCAACGAAGCAGCGAGTTTATTTTGCGCAAGTTGTGTGCTGAACTCAGCAGAAAATGTTGTGAAAATGCACCAATTTATCAACACAATAGTTTTCAATGTAGGCTTTTATGAATCAAAATAAAGAATGGAGCAGAACAGTATGATGGCTCATTAGTGCACAACACAATGAAAATGTAAAAAAAAAAAGAAAAAAAAGAAAAAATATATTAGTTTACAACACAGCAGAATTTCCACAACACAATGCAAAACAAACCACAACACAACAACCTAAAACTCTTGGCTCCTTTCTCAACCACTATAGAGGCATGTTAAAGTTAACATAAGGGCTTTATACTAGAGGTAATAGTCTGACAAAATCCTTTTTTTTTTTTTTTTTTTACTGTATACCAAATACCAATCTTTTTTTTATGAACCCTTCAAATGCATTTATTGTTTTTGAAATCAGCCATTTTCATTGATTGTGTCATTTTAAAAGACTGGTACAGTAAAAGCTGCTTGAAATTTGGATGTTGTTAGACCATTATGTTATCTTTAATGCATACTTAACAGGGCCGTGAAACACCACCGTAAATGACTTGGCTGATTCAAGAGTAATAATATGTTCAAAGTTCAAGGGTCCATAAAAAATGAATCAAGACATTTTAAGCGGTTTATATGGGTTTGGATTTTAATTGGGTCTCTTAGAGGAAATTTACACTTGATCTTTCTGTTGACTTTGGCAAGTAGGCTACTGTATGAAAGTGGATTTAAAATAAATTGATAGCTCTTGTAAGGTAATATGAATATATAGTATACAGTAAGAACAAAACATTAAAATGATTTTAGGATATCATTATACATGGCTTAGTTAAGCATATTCTATGTAAATGCTAGGTGATATATCTGCAAGACAGTAATGTGATGTGATATGAAGTACTGTGTTGTATTTGCATGTTACAGTTAAAATCTCTAAACCACTTCTATTTTTCAGAAAGAGAGAGAGAGGAAAATATATTTACTATTAATAGAATGCTGCAGTGATAATGTATTTTTGTAGGCCAACCCGGAAGTTAGCATCACCCTGGTTCCCTTGACAAAAACCCTACAGGTTCACCAATAAAGGAAAAATTTGTCATCATTTACTCACCCTCAAGAAAGTTTTCTTTCTTCTGTTGAACACAAATAAGATATTTTGAAGAATGCTGGTAATCAAACAGTTGACAGTGGCCATTGACTTCCATAGTATGAAAAAAATACTATGGAAGTCAATGGCTACCGTCAACTGTTTGATTACCAACATTCTTCAAAATATCTTATTTGTGTTCAACAGAACAAATTCATACAGGTTTGGAACAACTTGAGGGTGAGTAAATGACAGAATTTTCATTTTTTCATTTACATGAACTATCCCCATCTTAGATCCAAAGGGAGAGTGTTCCACAATTTGGAAGCAACTACCTCAAAAGCACAATCACCTTTAGTCTTTAATCTACAGCGAGGGACAGCTGACAAGATCTGTTTGGAGGATCTCAGATTCATGCTGGAGTTATAAGGTTGCAACAACTCTTTAATATAAACAGGAGCTTGACAATGCAATGCTCTAAACACAATCACAAGGATTTTAAATTGAATTCTAAATTTAAATGGGAGTCAATGTAGAGAAATTAAAATTGGTGTTAAGTGTGATCTCTTTGATGACTTTGTTAAAAGCTTGGCAGCAGCATTTTGAACCACTTGTAATCGTTTAATGGATGAATTGCTAAGACAAGTAAAAATAGTATTGCAATAATCAAGGCGAGAGGAAATAAAAGCATGTATAATCATCTCCATTTCCACTGTGGACACAACTGGCTTGAAATACTTCTTGAAATACAGATTCTATCAATAACTTTGGCAAAACAAAGTTGTGGCAAAATTTGCATTCCTTTTTTTATGCCAGGGCACCTCCATTCTCATCCCATTGATTGAAGCACTTGACTCCAATTAGTCTTTAGAGAAGTCATTAGCCTAGAGGTCCACAAACATTTTCCACCTAATCTGAATGATTCAACAATGTAGCTTATTCTTTGTTGACAAGAGGAACAATTGTTTGTGTGTCAATAGTTGTTTGTTTATTAGTGTGATATCAGTCACATAATTGAAGATAAGATGATGATTAATGATGATATTTTATACACATAATACAATATAGAACTGAAACAATACAATAAATATTGCTCTCAAAGAAATAAAAATCTGCCTCAGGTCAACAAGTGAAACAAGGCAAAGTTACAGTGGTTAGCCGGAACATTTATTATAGGAATATTACTTATTAATTTGCATAATGATTCAGGCATTCATGCATTCATTCATTTTCTCCCCATGCAAAGGGGAGAAAAGATTGATGGGAGTTTAATTATGACACTTCTTTGTTATTAAAGCCTAATCAGAGAGCACGCTCATCTTTAACTCTTACCTTAAACTGTGAACTGACATTTATACCACTGGAAATCTCCTTGTAAAATAATTTCCTTTTCCTCTCAGCTGAAACTGAAACAATACATATTCAGATCTACCTGCAATTACCCATCTCATCCATCAAGAGAGGAGGGGAGCAAAGCAAAGGAAGAGTCAAAAGAGAGAATATATAGTTGATGGTAAAAAATGGGAATGAGACGACTTGAAAAGTTGATGGAAGAGGAGGCAAATAGAGAGGTTATAAGGCATCAGAAGACAAAAAAAAGACGTAGAACAAAATGGGCTGGCAATAGAACGAAGAATAGCTTGTCTGTCATTTTCAATGAAGGTTGTAAATTGCAAGTCTGGAAGCAATATCCTGTGTGCAATTTCCCTAAATTTGGTAAGTTTAATATCTTACGACATGATCATTGTCTATCTTTTTATTTGGCTGTCTCTATATCTAAATAGTCCATGACTCTACAACTGATCTGTTTTCTCACAGGAAACATTAGGCTGTCAGATAGGTCCTCAATCTCTTTTCAGAGTTTTGCAAAGGTTTTACAAAGCTGATGATCTGCATTTCTGATCATGTTCCTCTTTCCTCTAGCCATAATGACAGCTGATGTATCATTCACATACAAGGGCGGGGCGGTATGGCAATACATACCATAGCGACAATTTAAAGTGTCTATTGATAGAGATTTTTCTATATAGTTTAAATTGAGGTATGTAGAGCAATAAAGAAACATGCATATAAAAGGGCACAGGAAAGCACCTCAATATGGTACTGGCGCTGTTGTACACCTGAAGTGCGTATTCACGTAAAGACAATAGTACGTAAAGACGCTATAACATGTAGTACGTCATGTCATTAATGTTTATAATTGACAACTTCAACTATTCAACTTTGAATAACTTGCATATGGATTTTTTTTTTTATTACAAATAGTATTTAACCTTTTTCTTTCTCAGATCACTATGTTTTTGGTAACACTTTATTTTACGGTGTCATTGTTACATATGTTATGTAAGCAATAAGGTACGAGAGGCTGTGCTGTATCCACTGTATCCGTGCCGTGCCTAACACCACCCTTCAGCCTTGACTTATTCACAGTACAATACTAGCCTCGAGTACCTTATTGCTTTTATAAAACGGTTACCACACAATACAAATATTAAAGCCAAAAATATGTATCAACGGAACTTTCATGAAGTAAAGTTTTACTAAAAGCCTTCCTTCCATTGGAAAAAATAGTCCCTGACCGTGAACAGCAACAGAAGTTAAATTATTATGCCATTAGATGGCAGCAAAGACTGTCTTTATGAGTGTGTCAGTCAGTAGCAAAGACTTTTACATTGAAAAGACTGAATTGTTGTGAACACAGAACAAGACGCAACTGACAAATGATTTGACTAGCGCTGTCAGTCACGGGAAAACCCCTCAACTGTTAAAAGGACAAGATAATACATCAGACATTTTAACTGATTTTTTATTATGAAGGAAAATGCTAAATCTGAATGCAGGTATCAATCTCTTTCTCACAATACTCTTCTACATAATACAGTATGCTTTAATGAACAATATCAATTGAGAACATACAGTTTACGTTGCTAAGAGTGGTTGCTAAGGGTGTTGTGTAGTGATACACTGAACCATTGGGTGAAGCGGTCATTTATTGTAAATAAAACACAGCTATTGACCAATCAGAAACAAGAACAGGAACTAACCGTTTTATAAATTTAGTTACTAATAACTAATTATGCATAATTACATGCAACTAAACCCTATATGTGTAGTTACTTAATGTTACTCCGTACTTAAATGTATAATTACAGTGTAACAAAGACACCTTAAAATGAAGTACTGTTTTCTGTGAGAAACATATTCCCTTTCACTTTTGACAACTGGAAAATGCATCAGTTCACCTTTCATTCTGGATTAGGAAGATGTAATGTTTAAGCAGAATTATACTGTAAAATGCATTTCCTCAGGTGTGAATTATAATGTGTGGGCTGGTCAGGTCTGGACATTCATAGCATGCAGTATTTCAAATACATTTTCAAACCACCTGGACAGTCCACCTGGAGGTCACTGAGGTTAAGTGCCTTTCTTGAAGACCACACAGTGGTGATACAGCAAAACTGCAGTCTCAGTAAATCTGCAGTTCACACTTATGTGAGAAAAATAATGCAGTCCGCCTTTTAATTTCTGGCTCTGGAATAGAGGACAGTATATTACCATCTGAAGATGATTGGCATTCATATGTGCTTATGTCTATTGTACAGTTGCCTTACTAGACTCACTCTTTCACTCTGGAGATTCACTCTAAACTTAGTGTGGCAGCTGTTAGCTAGATATCATAAATACAGGTGTCTCAACATGGGTTGTGGAAAAGCAATGAGAAAATTTGCGGCTAGAAAGAATAGAGGGAAAACGGACGTGGAGGCTTTAAAAAAGTGTGACAGAGTAAGAGAAAGAGAGAAATGATGATTTGGAACAAAAATCAAGCCAAACTCTCTCTCAGCCCCTCACTGTTGACATCACCTTCAATCATGTGTAAAATATTACACAGTAAAAACCCACTATTTATTTCAAACTTCCCCAAAGGGAAAACAGGAATGGAAAAGGAATGGAAAGAGAAAGGATCAGACAAACAAACGTCAGGCTTTCCTCTGTGGATACACACATTCTCTTTCCATTTCGGTCTGAAAATGGAATGTCTTTTTTTCCTCTTATTCTGTCAGAGACTCCTCTTGGTCTGTTTCCCCTTGACACAGTTATAGAATTACAAATTTATTTAGTCCTACTGAAAACAGAAACGTATACGAGCATTTGAATATTACAGCCAGCGAAGTAAGTGAATGAGTGTGTAGGTGGGACTCTATCTCCTTTGGGGTCTATCTGGGAACTTGGGTCCTCGGTTTGTGCATCTTTGAAACACCTACACAAACACATTTAATTTAGTCTCACATACGAACTCTCCAACAATGGCAAGGTGCCCTACCACCTGCTGTTACATCTGAGTTATAATGTCCCATAGACGGAGAAAGAGAGAAAAAAATGTGTGCGATTCCAGCTTCTCATTTGTTGAAGTCTTAATTGCACAGAGTAATTTAGCAAACGGGTACCTTTTGTGTTCCTGTGCTGACTTTTGTTAGACTGGATCAGCAAATTAAACAGTGTGTGAAATGTAGCTATAAAAGGAAAACCAGTAATGTGGGTTTCATTGGAGCAGATACTTTTTTCTTTTTTTTTTTCTTTTTTTATCAAGGGATGCATGCTATATATGTGAACATTGAATTTTCCATTTCATTTGCTTGTTTGGGATCTTGTTGTTTTTGAAAAAAAAAAAAAACATTTTTTGATCCAACATATAGTAAAATTATGAAATACAATTTAAAATAATTGCTTTATATTCTAATATAATTCTTTATATTCGTGCTTATTTATATTCATGTCGCGTTTATGTTCTTTATATTCATCCCACATCACTTTCATTTTCAAAAAAAAAAAAAAAAAAAAAAAAAACGCTGACATTTCAGAAGCCATTACTCTAGTCTTCAGTGTCACATGATCCAGATCTTTAATTTGGTATCTAATTATCAATACTGAAAAAGTTCTGCTGCTAAATAACATTTAATTGAAATCTTTGAAAAATCTTAAAATCTTTTTTAGCCATGTAAGTCTTAATTTTTGATCATTTTAATTTAGCAGCACAACCGTTTTCAACTGTGAAAAAGAAATGTTTCATGAGCACCAAATCAGCAAATTAGAATGATTGCTAAAGGATCATGTGACTTGTTTAAATATGCTAAAAAAAGGGAAAAAATTAGTTACTCAGTTATTGATTTTATTTATATTCTGAGCTTGTCCATTATTAACCTTCTGAAGCAATCAATCAAAAGTTCAACATGAGTTGTGCTCTGTAGCATTCAATACTTCATTTACCGGTATGTCGTACAAAATTATTTTTCAAATAGATCAAACACACGCGCACACACACACACACACACACACACACACACACACACACACACACACACACAGAGTAAGAGAGAGAGAGATCCAGGATTCACTTCAAATACACTTATTAGGCAAACAGTATTTTGTCCCCAAAGTCAAGACATTTTATTATTATTTTAATATTTGCTGTCATAGTCTATCACAACAAATCATAAAACATGATAGACAACAATGTTCCTGTTCCCTAGAGACTGTGTGTCTCTCAGGAGTGACTGATCTCTTTTGCTGATTGTGTGTGTGTGTGTGTGTGTGTGTGTGTGTGTGTGTGTGTGTGTGTGTGTGTGTGTGTGTGTGTGTGTGTGTGTGTGTGTGTGTGTGTGCGGGATGCACCGATATGAAAATTTTGGAAGATGCCAATAACAGATAATTCTTTATATTTGTAAGTCAATAACTGATATGTTGGCCGACAAATCTAAATCAAATTGTTGATATAATTTTTGAGAGCCTGATTACAAAAACTAAAGCCATGTCCCAAGCACTTCAACATAAATCAAGCATATACAGTAGCCAGTGTAAGATTCCTTAATTTTTTTAATTAATTTTTCACTCCTACTGCCAACTTGCTTAATAAAAAAAAAAATACATAATAATAATAATAATAATAATAATAATAATAATAATAATAATAATAATAATAATAATAATATATTGCCTTGTTACAAAAAACGAAATGTCTAAAAGATGCAAACAAGTCATGGGACAACACGTATCAATGTTTTTGAAAAAGAAACATCTTAAATAAATATCACTGTTTCAAAATGTAGCTGAATGAACACTAGCAAACCAAAGTGCTTTGTTTTTGGGTCAATTAACTCAATGAATCACATCCTATAAGATATTAATCAGATATTTATGCAACATAAACATAATATTACAACTTATATCTGCACAAAAAGACACGAATGCACAAGGAACTTGAACATCGTGCAAGTCAGAATGTGTAACTCCTGTTGTGGATGCGCTTTACAACACTGGCCAAGATGATGAACACCAAGTACTTTCCATCTTGTTGCTAGGGCCGATTTACTCAAATCTCAATAACTATGATTGAACCAAACATACACACGGAAACAGATGAAGGGGTGGATACGCATATATGCACACTTACGAGCATCGCGACAGAGCATTCGTTCCAAAATCTTGCAGTCCAAACACATGCACACTCATGTCTTGACAGCCTCTGCTCTCAGACTGCTTGCCCAAGCTGTCTTGATTATAGTTGTTTGTGACACTCAGAGGTCCACTCTCTCCATTTTGAGAGTGGTTCACTCTCCCTCACTGTCCGGCTGTACAGGCTAATGGCAACTCACTAAAATGCTCATTAATCTCAATCTCACAGTTAGCAGCCTTCAATTCACCTCTGAATGATAGTATTTTCTTTCCTCTGAGAAAATAGCTTTTAAAATTGCTATTGTATGGCAACAAATCATATTCTGACATGCCCAAATACAACGGGTTAGAATCAATCAGCAACGTCGTGAACTCTGACATTCAATAAACGTCAGCGATATTTATATGCACTGCTAAACGTCTGATGAAACCAAGGCTCATAGATTACTAAATAGGATAACAATTACTGGAGAGCTGGTCGTCCCAAGGGGTGTGGACCATCAATGATGGAGAGAAGAGCGCGAGGGGAGGAGGGACGGAGGGGCCATCAAATTAGCCTGGTCGTTTACTTGTGTGCTATGACTCGTGAGGGGGAGAATTGCTTTAGACTGTTTGCTTCTAATGAAGCATGTGCATGTGTGAGATGGAACCCAGCAGTGTGAAATCACAAAACAAGTATAAAAATTAAAATGCAAAACCCTCCTCCTATCCCCAAATACACATTTGCAAGTTAGCATGGACCCTGCATGCACATATACCTTTTTTTTATCTGAGGAAATGCCATTCAAGTAATGTTTACTTTTCCTCTTTACAGGCAGGCAAGTTTGAGGTCACTGTGAGTTTAAGATGGAACTGTGAGAAACAGATCATAAGATTTTATACGAGATGGAAAGGAAAGAGCAGAAAGCAGTGATTCCTAATATACTGTCAAACATGAGAGCAGAATCGGTGCCTGGACGAATAACTTAATGGCACATTTGGGAAATTTAGAGGGGCACACATTTTTCACGTTAAGCTGCACTGGATCAAAGTAAAGGAAATGTCATCTTGTTACATGTAATTGGTTTGTGTTCCTTTAGTTTAAAGCAACATACTATAATGTTGCTGGGTATAGAGAGGGAAGTTGAGGCATAGATCTATTTTACTGTTTTATTTTAATGTAACCAAAACTCTGTAGTAACAATAACAAGAAATTCACACAAAGTTCACAAAAAGGTTAGTTCACCCAAAAAATGAAAATTCTGTCATTAATTACTCACCCTCATGTCGTTCCAAACCCGTAAGACCTTCATTCATCTTCGGAACACAAATTAATGATTTTTTTGATGAAATCCAAGAGCTTTCTGGCCTCCGATAGGCCGCAACATTATTAACTCTTTCAAGGTCCAGAAAGGTAGTAAAGACATCATTAAAATAGTCCATGTGACTACAGTGGTTCAACCTTAATGTTGTGAAGCGGCGAGAATACTTTATGTGCGCAAAAGAACAAACAAAAATAACAACTTTATTCAGCATTCTTCTCTTCTCTGCGCTGTTCACATAGTAAACACTGTTTCTACACTGTTCATGGCCGACGCTGTTCAAGTGAGCAGCACGATGCATGTAATGCTGATGCAGGAGCTGGCCAATAATGAGTTGGTATTCTGATATAGAACCTGGAAGCGCTGCACTGTGTTTACTATGTGTACAGCGTAGGAGAATGACATGGAACAGAAGAAATTGTTGAATAAATTCATTTTTTTGTTTGTTTTTTGAGCATAAAAAGTATTCTTGTTGCTTCATAACATTAAAGTTGAACCACTGTAGTCACATGGACTATTTTAACAACCTTTCTGGGCCTTTAAAGAGGTAATAATGTTACGGTCTATCGGAGGCCAGAAAGCTCTCGGATTTCATCAAAAAATCATTAGTTTGTGTTCTAAAGATGAACAAAGGTCTTACAGGTTTGGGACGACATGAGTGTGAGTAATTAATGACAGAATTTTCATTTTTGAATGAACTAATCCTTTAAGTAACGTCAACTAAAGACTTGATACAAAGGGCTATACACAAAGGAATAATAAGGACCTCGTTAAGATGGGGAAAATCAAAAACCATGGAAACCTAGGGAAATAAACACCAGAAATGAAACCAGGAATATATTACAAAATAATTAGGAAAAATACAAACAGAGTATATAATAATAACACATAACACATACAGTTCTGTCTTAAGCAGAGTTCTCCAACCCTGCTCCTGGAGAGCTACCTTCCTACAGACTTCAGGTCTAACCCTGCTCCAACACCCCTGCGTGTAATGCTGCCTTCACATGCTATCGGAAATGTCCTACTTCCCACTTCTGAAGAAGTGCTTTGTTGTCAGAAAGAAAAAGAATCATGGAGGCGACCAGGTTTATTCTTGTCTCTTTATTGGGAAAAATCATATTAAAGACAAAATTATATTTAGCGTCCCATTCACTGACAACCATATAAACATTCACAGCGCTATCTAGATAGTCAGCTTGCTGACAATTCTGGAATTTCGGTCAAATACAGGCTACTTTCGCTGTGTATAAAATACACAATATGCTACAAATGAGTATTCATTTATGTAAATATGAGCTACTTTAACGACAAGACAAGGTGTAGCTGGAAAATATGAATAAAGAATACCAGTCACAGCATCAATCATTCTTCCTCCACCATGTTTAAAGTTTATGGCATGCCCAACTCAGGAACTTTGGTATCAAAATTTTCCCCTAGCTTCCCAGTGATAAATATGACTTGAGAGGAAATACGTATTTATAATAATTCCGATAGCATGTGAAGGCAGCGTAATTTTCAACTAACCCTTCAGACTTCAGAGAGCTTTGGTGATAATGCACATATTTAATTACTACAATACTAAATTCTCACTAGAAATTACATCAAAAGTGGAAAAAGTTGGTCAAAAATGTATTTACTCACAAACTGACCACTAACCGCAAATTTCAGATGCCATCTTTATTTTTTAGCTTAACTGTCACGCAATGGAACGCACAGGACTGTGGGATATCAAAAGCACCAAAGAACACATCTATGGTGTCTTCAAAAATTGATATCTCAGGTATCTCAGGAGACAGGATGTGGCACAATCATTGGATTTGGACGTGCCATGTTGCCTTCTTACCCCTGTGTCCTGTCTGCGGAGTGCAGAGACAGCATTTTTCAGCTTTCAGACACAGGTCTGGTCTTAAGTTTGTCTGTCCTCAACCTGAGCAACCAAGCTGCCCTTCACCCTTAAAAAGTCAACATGACAGAACATTAAACATTAACAAGTTTCTCCTTTTTCTTGCTAAAAAAAACACTTTTCATTCAGTCCCATACTGGAAATCCTTTTTTTCAAAATGAACGGGAATTTTAAGTTGAAACTGGTAGTTTAAATTAAACCAACAAGAAGTCATTTTGTAAATGAATGTAAATCAATCAAACTCATTTATATTATACCAATGACAAAAAAAAAAAAAAAAGATTAATCAGATCAAGTATAAAAAATTATTTTGTTCTTTAGTAATGACGACCCGTTCATGCTTTTTTTTAGTGTGCTTATCCTATTTCTATGGTGCAGACAGAAATGCAATCACATCATTCTCCACCACTGGACAAAGCAATCTCACAATCAATTTACCATTTTATTCATTTTGTGATGGTATCACATTTTGTGGCTGTTAAATCGAGTACAACTCAAGGGAAATAGTTTTGGTTTATATAGATAAAGGATAGTTCTGGCACAGTAACCCTTACTCCAGTGTGCCGTTATAACCAGGTTAAACTCAGCAAGCCCTGCAAGATGAACATCAAATCCGTCAGAGCTATCGGCACTTGCAGACACTTAAATCACCCTGTTGAGTACTGATGGCCTTGCCTGTCTGTTGTCTGTGCCCTAGGGCGTCTTCAGGTGGGGGATAATAGTGGTCAGCAGCACTGAGCTTTCACTCTACATACATTTTTCACACTTTTAGGATGAAGACATACTCTTTTAAAGCTCGGAACGCTTGTATCCTGAAATGTTTGAGGCTGGCTTTGCTCAAATCAAGAAGTTAGCTGTTAAAATCATTCATATTTGATATACAATCATTCATAGATGCTTTCCTTTGGAAGTAAGCAAATACACATTGAAATACTGGTTGTTTATTTCAGTAACTGTCTACAGTATGTGTGCTTGGTTCAATGGGAAACAGAGGTGCCTGCAGTGTGCAGTTTGTTTATTTGTTGTGCATCTTTGGAATATGGCGTGTGTATGTGCAGGGTGGACATACTTAAGGTGAGTAAGTGAGACTAGAATTGGAAATGGCACTTTTGGAAAATGGTACTCTAAGTGCCAGTGGAGCATCATGGGAAATGGCCTGTTTTTGTGGTGTTTCATGATTTGCAGATGATTACATTTTTTGATGTGCTTTTTTTAATCGTTTTCTATTCTGTTGATTTTGTTAATAAAGTACAGTTTTGTATAGCACACTGTATCTCTCTCTCTCTGCCTCTGAACACTGGTGTAATTTAGGATTACCATAGAATTAATTAAAAAAAGTTTTAGAGGTCCTAAAATTGGCTGCTATAGAACACTGCATATTGGATTGTGATTCATGCTGAGAAAATAGTAGAGTAACTTTTAAGTGAATGAGGAATAATAATGCAATATACAGTACTTACCAAAAGTCATTTAAATGATCATTTAAGTAAAGCAAATTATGTTTTTTGTTTATTTTTGATTGCATAATAATTGCAATATATACCCGTCACAGTCAGCAATGCCACTATGGCAGCAAACTGGTCCAAGTTTCATTTTCAATATCTTTTTTTATGGTTTAAATGATTGATTACTAAGGTTGATACACAAAATTTATTTTTATTTTAGAAACAGCTTTTTAAACCAGCTTAAAGTCTTTGCTGAAAAGTGCCCCCCAAACCCCTCTAAAACCAGCAAAAAGTCCAGCCTGATGAGATTTAAGATGTTTTTTTGTTTTTTTTTTAATAAGAAGATATTGTCCCTTATCAACGCAAAATCATCACAAAATACAACCTCATGCTGATTTTAACTCTTTCCCTGCATTTGACAAAATTTTGGGCAATGTTATACAGTAGGGGGTGATACCATGCATCTTCTAAAATAGTACGGAATCACTGGATCAAAACACATGCGAAAAAGATTAAGAAACAAGCTATAGAAGTATTGCTTACACTCATGTAAGCTAAAGCTATCATCAAACATTAAACAGCAGATAAATCAAAACTGCCAAAAGTTACCGAATGAATTATCGAACCCACAAAGAGCTAGCTGTGAAGCTTTTGGGCTGTTGGACACATTCTATTAAATCTGTTTTGATAATCGTCCTGAATCCAATCCAGACATAGTCACTGGCAAAAACACTACTTTTTCAGCTTTTTGTTCAAAATGCTGATTTTTTTTTTTTTTTTTTTTAATGAAACTTGTCCACATTCTGTTACTGATTAAAAAAAATATATATGAAGCTAGAATAAAAGTCTACTTTTCTTTTCTTTTGATATACTGTATGTTCAGATATTCAAACAAAACAAAATATTCTGGGGGCCATGAAAGTTTTGTGAAAATGATCAAAAATGCTGGAGCTGGCTGGCAACTCTTCTTTTGGAAAAAAAAAAAAAAAAAAAAAAAAAAAAAAAACGCTGATGGGGAAAGACTTAAAATCTTAAAAAGCTCACTTTGCTGTATGTGTGTGTGTGCACACAATGATACTGAGTGAGGGTATGATCTCTATTATCCAGATTCAGTGCGCTCTCTCACTCTCTCTCTCATGCCAATGTGACATTTTCTTTAAGGTCCTCACAATCACACTCATACACTCTCTCTGTCTTCCTTTAAAGTCATTGTGTTGGTCCTAAATCAATGAAAAGATGTCAGGGTCAAAGTGAACATTGTATCAGTGGCCTCAACTAGTATTTTGTGTCAAACAGATGAAACAAGTTGAAGTATATAAACCAGCACACAGCAAATACCAGTCTAGAAACATATGGTGTGTTTGCGTAAACCTACACACGCTCTTTTTAGAGAATGCCGATGATGGTGGTAATGATGTGCTCTCCCACACCTCTTGTTTCTTCTACTGAGTGTGTATCCTGAAATGTGCCAAGCCATCTGCTGTGTCTGAGTGTGTGTGTTTTTGTGTACACATGCAACCACTTTCTTTTGATCATGCCTGATCAAGTCCGTTTCCCATGTGCTGTTACTGACTTTGATATGTTTTAAGGAATCACTCCATATTTTGTCAGATCCAATAATTCTTCTCACAATTATTACCCGAAAATAAGAAAAGCATTTCATGATGCCCACACTTTGAAATTTACTCAGCAAAAAGCTGTCCTTTTGAAGCTCAATGCTTTTTATCTGAGAGGGACATAAGTTAAAAAAACTTTTTGACTCGGTTCTTTGATTATGTGATTGTATTAAATGCAGCAGAGCAGCTAAAATCATAGCTGAGAGTCACAGTTGAGGAAGGAGAGATTGCACAAACAAAAGACAAGACAGAATTAAACTGATTTGCTGAAATTTAACAGACATTAAGAGGAAGCTAGTTTTTCATGAAATCACATTTCCTGTGCTGCTACTTTAAGAAGCATTCAGACTTTTACTGGTAGAGGAAACCACATACAGTAGCAAAAACTTAGAAACCACCTAGAACACAGCAATGCACTGGCAACACACTAGCACAAGTTGAAGGGTTAGTTCCCCCAAAAAATGAAATTTGTGTCATTAATTACTCACCCTCATGTCTTCCAAGACCTTTGTTCATCTACAGAACACAAATTAAGATATTTTTTACGAAATCCGAGTGTTTCTGAACTACAGGTGCTGGTCATATAATTAGCATATCATGAAAAAGTTCATTTTTTATTGTAAATTATTTTTAAAAATGAAACTTTCATATATTCTAGATTCCCTACATGTAAAGTAAAAAAATTTTTTTTAATGTTGATGATTAGAGCGTACAGCTCATGAAAGTCCAAAATCCAGTATCTCAAAATATTAGAATATTTCCTAAGATCAATCAAAAAATGGATTTTTAAAACAGAAAAGTTCAAGTTCTTTAAAGTGTGTTCATTTGTACACTCAATACTTGGTCGGCAGCACATATTACAGCAAATGGCTTGCTCCTAGCACAAATTACAGCATCAGTGAAGTGTGGCATGGAAGTGATCAGCCTGTGGCACTGCTGAGGCACTTTTGAGCCTTCAGATCATCTGTATATTGTTGGATCGACTGTTTCTCATCTTTCTCTTAAAAATATCCCATAGATTCAGGGGTCAGGCATGTTGGCTGGCCAATAAAACACAGTAATATCATGGTCAGCAAACCACTTGGAAGAGGTTTTTGCACTGTGGGCAGGTGCTAAAGTCCTGCTGGAAAAGGAAATCAGCATCTCCATAAAACTTCTCAGCAGATGGAAGCATAAAGTGCTCCAAAATCTCCTGGAAGATGCACTTTGCACTTGATAAAACACAATGGACCAACACCAGCAGACGTCACAGCCCCCCCCCAAATAATTACTGACTTCAGAAACTTCCCACTAGACTTCAAGCAGCTTGGATTTTGTGCCTCTCCAGTCTTCCTTCAGACTCTGGGACCATGATTTCAACATGAAATGCAAAATTTACTTTTATCTGAAAAAAGGACTTTCGACCACTGTTCACTGTCCAGTTCTTTTTCTCCTTAGCCCAGGTAAGATGCTTCTGACGTTGTTCCTGTTTCAGAAGTGGCTTGGTAGTCCTTTTCCTGAAGATGTCTGAGTGTGGTGACTCTTGATGCGCTGACTCCGGCTTCATTTGACTCATTGTGAAATTTTATTAGTCGCTTAGTCGCAGGGAAAAAAAATCCACAGGAAGTGGCAAAGTCACACAGTCTGTGACGGACAGATTGTTAATAGCTGGTCTATGTGGTAATATCAGTACATCAGGCAGGACAGCCAAACGCTCGCCAATCATTCACTGGACTCAAATATGGCTTATCATCTGAAACATCTAAGTATTAGCAACTTTACATGGCCGCTCACTGTAACGTCAACCTAAAAAAATGTGGGCTACTGATTTTTTTTTTTTTTTTTTTTCGGAGTGTGAAAGCTGAATAGTAGTGCGCTTACTGCATGACAGCTAACATGGAGGCGCCGGTGCGATCGTTTGCCTTTAAAATATGCCGTCATTTTTGGTCATACAGATAAAAGTAATACATCTTTTGAATCTGTGAAGAGTCTACTTTTATTTGTGTGCATTCACAACAACAACAAAATTTTGTGCTTTTGTAAAATTAGGAAAGAAAACAGGGTCATCCCTCTATCTGTGAAAAAGAACCAAAACTCCATGTAAACTTGCCTCACAGACATGAAAGTGAATATATATAGAACGTGACATGTCTACTTATAAATGAACCAAATCAAATGGAAAACAAATATTCTCAGGTTATGTAATCCATATGAAACGTGCATATAGGTGCGTCCACTACTGCGGAGATGATGAGTCAGCATCGTGAACTACATCACTGCAGCCGAAAATATAGAAAACAATTAATTTATCAAGCTTAATGTGTGCTTGAACGCTGATTAGGCTATATAGGCATTAAAGGCTCTTTATTATGATTTACATGGTTTATTAATAAACGTGCGATTAGTCGCTTAAAATGAACAACTACTAGTCGACCAGAAAAATCTTTAGTCAAGGGCAGCCCTAATAAAGTCGTTATTTTTGTTTTTGCACACAAAAAGTATTCTCGTCACTTTATAACATTAAGGTTGAACCACTGTAGTTATGTGGACTATTTTAATGATGTCTTTACTACCTTTCTGGGCCTTGAAAAGTGCAATGATGTTGCTGCCTATGTATGGTTCCGAAACACCTGGATTTCATCAAAAATATCTTAATTTGTGTTCTGAAGATTAACAAAGGTCTTACGGGTTTGGAACGACATGAGGGTGAGTAATTAATGACAAAAATTTCATTTTTGGGTGAAGTATCCCTTTAAGTTTGTTTGTTAGTTTTGTCTTTGTCTGTATTTCTGTCTTCATCTTCTGATTCTCCCATTGTTTCCGCTGATAAAGCACGATAAGTGTCTACAGTCCATTGTCAATTTTTGCTCTTTGCGTCACCAAACTACAATACGTTACTAGCCTATCTCCAGAAGCAGCAGCCAATGAGTGTGATGATTCTCTTTGACGTTTAGTGACGTTTACCTCCACAGGTTAACATTGGTGAAATACACTGAGAGAGGTGCACCATACATAATTAAAACACTTTTTATAGAAACCTATTAGTACAGTGTAGTGACTAAGACAGATCAGACATACAATTATTTATTGTATTTAATAACTCCACAATACCCCTCACTCAACAAGTAAACTATGTGTAAGAGTTCTATGGGACAACCCCCGAATGGCAAATGACCCCAGATCGAGGACCAGGCACTGGTTACCATAACAGCAAAGGCACATCAACAAGATAAGACTGACCAAGATAAGAGAGAGTTCACTATCAATCCATTCCCTACTGAAACAGACACATAAGCTTATGCACATAAAAATGACTTTTCTAGAGTAATTCATAGACCTTTCTATGAATGAACATGCATATCCCCAGGTCATTGTGTGTGCATTATTACTGTTTTGTATATTGTCATCTGTATTGCATACTGTTTTATGCATGCCTTATGATAGAATTATTAGATAATGTAACCTTATTGGTATTATGTTTCATGTCAAAATGATCCTCGTTACATTGGTCGAGCCAGCCATAAGAGGTGTGACCTCCTCAGAAATTAAAAGCCACTATCTCTACGACACCAGTGGGTTGTTCATGTCAGAAAAGAGTGGAGACATCAGGGGCCCGTTTCAGAAAGGAGGTTAAGTGAAAACTCTGAGTATGTTAACCCTGAAATGAGGAAAACTCTGGGTTTTCCGTTTCATAATGGGAGGTATGTCAAACCCGATAAAGCAGGTTAAGTCAAGCCTGTTTCTGAAAGAGAGGTAACTTATACTCAGAGTCAGTTGACATGGTCGGGAAAGATGTCAGGGTCAAAGTGAACATTGTATCAGTGGCCTCAACTAGTTTTTTGTGTCAAACAGATGAAACAAGTTGAAGTATATAAACAAGCACACAGCAAATATCAGTCTAGAAACATATGGTGTGTTCGCGTGAATGGCGTGTTAGTTACCAACCTAACCTAGGGCATCGTTTCAATAAGGAGGTTCAACCAGCTCTGAGTTAAAACTTGAACTCTGAGTTGACTTACCCTGAAATGGGAAACTCTGAGTTTTTCGGTTTCAGAACAGTTGAATTGAGTTAGTTCAATCGTCTCTGAGCAGGTTGACTCTGAGTTAAGCGCATGCACCATGACTATGAAAAGCCATCATAAATGGAGCTCCGATATTACGATTCACCATGGCAACAGCGCGTGACATAATGACGTCCGCATACTTCAGAGTCAATGTAAGTTTAATTCTTACCACTGTTACAATATCAAAGGTGAAAACTGGCAGAACAGTAAGTTATTGAAGTAATATTCATTATCATGGTATCCTACATGCAAAAAAAAAAGAAAAAAATAATAATTTAACAGGATGCAATAAGAAGAGTGTAAATGATTTTATCATTATTAAACACTCGTTAGGCCATTTACTTCCACTTTTAGAACATTTTCTTCATTTTTATTGAAAATAAATGCCTTTCTGATGTGATATGTGATGGGAAAAGAATGAGCTTGGCAAAGGGTGGACTCGAACCCAATCAATCGCATCACAAGTTAGTTCTGCGCACACCAACACACTTCTGCCTACACACTGAAGTCATTAATCACATGGGTTGTTTTTAACCTTGAATAATCTCCGAATAATCTTGTTTTCCGTTTGCATTAAGATTATTTGTATTACCACACTGGCAGATATTGATAATTGTACTTAAATAAAATGCACTTAATTTAGATCCCCCCAGGAAACAAGACTAAATATCTTATATCATTTTCTTATAGAGAAAATCCATCTTGATTTAAGAATTTTTAGATAATTGTACCTGAAATAGGACAAAAAATACCCTGTAAGAAAAGCATTTATGCAGCATGAATGAATTAATGAACTATTTAAACATCACTTTAAATAGGGGGAGGAGAACGAAGGAAACTCTGGGTTTACCAAAGAAAACCTGCTCCTGACCAGGTTAGGTTCACAGAGTAAGTTACCATGGTAACTGACTCTGAGTATAAGTTACCTCTCTTTCAGAAACGGGCTTGACTTAACCTGCTTTCTCGGGTTTGACATACCTCCCTTTCTGAAACGGAAAACCCAGAGTTTCCCCCATTTCAGGGTTAACATACTCAGAGTTTTCACTTAACCTCCTTTCTGAAACAGGCCCCTGGTCAGGAGCAGATTTTCTTCAGTAAACCCAGAGTTTCTTTCGGTCTCCTCCCCCTTTTTAAACTGCAAGTGATGTTTAAATAGTTCACTCATTCATTCACACTGCAAAAATGCTTTTCGTACTGAGTATTTTTCGTCCTATTTCAAGTTCAAATATCTAAAAATTCTTAAATCAAGATGGATTTTGCATATAAGAAAATTATATAAGATATTTAGTCTTGTTTCCTGGAGGGATCTAAATTAAGTGCATTTTACTTAAGTAAAATTATCAATATCTGCCAGTGTGGTAATAAAAATAATCTTAATGCAAATGGAAAACAAGATTATTCGGAGTGTCTAATACTAAGTGCAAATTTACAGTAGCTCCGCCCACCAATGGCAGATCAGGTTAAAACTGCAGTGGTGTAGGCAATAGTGTGTTGGGTGCGGTGAACCACCTTGTGATGCGATTGACGGGGTTTCGAATCCGCCTTCTGGCGAGCTCGTTATTCTCCCTTTTCCAATCACATAAGAAAGGCATTTATTTTCAATAAAAATGAAGAAAGTTTTCTAAAAGTGGAAGTAAATTGCCTAACAAGTGTTTAATAATAATAAAATCATTTACACTCTTATTATTGCATACAGTTAAATTATTAGTTCAATAACTTACCATTCTACCAGTTTTCACCTTTGATATTATAACAGTAATAAGAATTAAACTTGCATTGACTCAGAAGTATCCGGACGTCCTTTTGTCACATACTGTTGCCATGGTGAATCGTAATATCGGAGCTCCATTGATGATGGCTTTTCATAGTCGCTTAACTCAGAGTCAACCTACTCAGAGTCGATTCAACTGTAACTGATGGCTTTTAAGGGTAATTACTTATTTGCTCATTATCATTTCATTCTATTCAGCTTTTCTCTCTGTTGCCCCAGAAGAAGAAAAAAGTAGAACGGAGAAAGATTAGAAGGACTGAGAGAGGTGCTTGCCTTTGGTCTGAGAAACATGATGCTATAATACTCACACAAACACACACACAATGTAGGAACAGCAGTGTATATGGACAGAGATGCCAGCACACTTTGAGTAAAAGAAGAAGCAGTCTTTGATCTTGGAAGGTCTATTGCCCTCTGCATTTCAAAGCAGAGACAAAGCACAGAGTCAACACACACCGATACTCCACACGCACACACACACACACACACACACACACACGTATAGCGGCATTCGGCAGAACCCCACAGCACTGAGTGTCCTTGGACGGCTGACTGATTGACAAACCAAGGCTTAGGTCACTGAATGGAGCCTTTGGCTGGGCTTACACACACACACACACACACACACACACACACACACAGACACTCACAGTGCTGTCATCTATACTGTCACAAAAAGTGCCTCCCTACCGCCAATAATAAGACTCGCTTTATCAAATTAATGTGTCGCTCTCTTCTTCTCTCTGTCTTTTTTTTCTACTGAGAGAATGAGAGATTCGAAAGGAAACTGAGGGAGTATATAGCGCAGGGCAAAGGGAGCGGGAGAGAGGAAGGAGATAAGGCTTCTCCTCCCAGGGCTCTGGCAGTGGGGCGACAGTGGAAGCAGGGACTGCTGGGGGAACGAAGGGATGCATGGGAGATATTTAATAAGGAAGAATACGATGAAGGAAAGAGGCATGTATTATTCATCCCCACTCTCATCCGCTGAGTTTGCGCAAATCAAATAGAAGCTCTCTTTGTTTGAGAGATCAAGACTGGCTGTTTGACTTGTATAGAATTTATTAAATTCATTTGATCGAAGTCGAAGGAGGATGAGGAGGACAGACGTGCTCCAGTCAATGTATGGGATGTGTGGAGAGGGAAATTTTGACCCTTAAATGGGACAGAGTGAATTGCAATGGAAGAATAAATTTAGACAGGAGGGACGAAAATGATCTTAGCATGTCGCTGTAACTCTGCCCCGCTCTTTGAATCTCTGGAGGGAAGCAATTTCCTGTAGGTTTTTACGGCAGACAGCCAGACAGTGTGTGCGTGTGTTAATGTAAGAAAAACACCCTCGGATTGTGATACCAAATGTGCAACATCTAAATATGCACAGCCTTGTGGTGACATATCACTTACATAAATATTCTCATGCACCGCAGGAAAGTGTGATGGCGTGAAAGATACAGAAAGAAAGTGTGTGCAACACGGAGTGGAATGAGCTGGTGAATGTGTGAGAAACGTACAGAATGAGTAAGAAAATTTACAGAGTAAAAGTTTCTAAAAGCTGCAGAAGCACTATGTGTGTGTTGGTTTATTTTATTTCTGGACACAAAATGGTGGAGTAAATGCAAATCTTCAGTAAAAGTAGATACCCAAAAAGTTCTTATTTTCATTTTTCACCAAAGCACACACAATGAAAAACATTTAACTTCAATATAATAAAATATGTATATATTTATACTTCAAAATAACACAATTATGTTAAAGGTGCCCTAGAATTAAAAATTGAATTTATCTTGGTATAGTTGAATAACAAGAGTTCAGTACATGGAAATGACATACAGTGAGTCTCAAACTCCATTGTTTCCTCCTTCTTATATAAATCTCATTTGTTTAAAAGACCTCCGAAGAACAGTCGAATCTCAACATAACACCGACTGTTACGTAACAGTCGGGATCATTAATATGTACACCCCTAATATTTGCATATGCCAGCCCATGTTCAAGGCATTACACAAGGGCAGGACATCTGGATCTGTGCACAGCTGAATCATCAGACTAGGTAAGCAAGCAAGGACAATAGCGAAAAATGGCAGATGGAGCGATAATAACTGACATGATCCATGATAACATGATATTTTTAGTGATATTTGTAAATCATCTTTCTAAATGTTTCGTTAGCATGCTACTAATGTACTGTTAAATGTGGTTAAAGTTACCATCGTTTCTTTATAAATCGTTTCTTTATACATCTCTTTATAAATCTCTCCAACAGTGTGTAAGCTTTAGCCACGGAGTGCCATCAAACTCATTCAGAATCAAATGTAAACATCCAAATAAATACCATACTTACGCGATTAGACATGCTGCATGACGAACACTTTGTAAAGATCCATTTTGAGGGTGATATTAGCTGTGTGAACTTTGTTTATGCTGTTTAAGGCAGTCGCGAGCTCGGGGGGTGGGGAACACGAGAATTTTAAGGGGCAGCAGCCTGAATCGGCGCATATTTAATGATGCCCCGAATCGAACTGGAGATCTATCCGGATCATTGAATCAATTGCTGACTCAAGAACAGCAGCAATGGACTGGTTAAATTCACAAATGTTCAGTGCAATTTCGGTGCAATTTGCAATTTTACACGATCATCGCGTAAACGATTGGCCCTCTGGCTTGTCAATTACTGCCATGACATTCCTTGTGAGAGACGTGCGCGCTCCAGTAACTTTCCACACTCCAAAGGCGCTGCATGCAATGTTTTTGTCAGGAGTAACAACTGCAGATTATGAGTTACCTGCGGTGAGTCCGACATAATGAATCCACTAACACGACACAGCAAACTGCTGTGGTAAACAAACACTCGTGTTCCAATACTCGTGCACGAGTTTTGGGAGGCGTTCCCTCGAAATGAGCTGTGAAGGAGGGGGGTTGTTCTTACGCATGCACTCATTTCAAAAACTCACTAACAGTTTTTGTTTTATCAGTCGTCGAAAACATCCTCTGTAGCACCTTTAATAATGAGTAACTTCCATTTTAAAAGCAATATTGTGCTCTGGGAACAGCCAAATTCTGTGGTACAGTACATCTTCATTTAGATAGAAAATGTGCGTGTCCAGACAGTGTTTCCCCCCTCAGAGACCTGAGCTGCATTAGCTGTGATTTCTCTCCAACGGCGAGAATATGAGCCACTATGACACTTGAAAACTACAGCCCTCATCTTTCAGCGGTCCTCTCCACTCACCCAGAAGAAGCGTCAAAAGATGTGGGTGAAAATCTGCTGTCGGCAAACCACTTATTAGATTTCGCAGACATGAAACCATTCAGGAGCTAGTCACCATGACTCTGTCTCTGTGATCTAGCACACCCATGTCCAAAGATGACTAACTCCCTACTATATAGTATGTGAAAAGCTGTACATCAAATAAATAGTATGCCCAAATACACACCAAGCAAAAAAAAAAAAAAAAAACAGGATGACCTACTACTTCCACAGAGAATGAAGTAGGCATCTGATGGACACTTTACAATGAGGCCACAGGAGAGAAGTTGTCATATTTGTAAATGTCAAGAAACAGTTATGCGGCTGACGTCGTAAGTCAAAAAAATATTGCCAACATGATGGATGTATGTTTGGATTATATTCATACTACACAGATGCATACTACAAAATGCACTTTATGAATTGTCAAGAATCAAATTTTTTATAAAACGCAGTACTGACAGTTCGCAATTTACTTCGGTCATTGCAGGTGTGCACAGCTACATTGATGATGATGTTCTCCTGATGATTTCAAATGCAATATGTATTTCCCTTTTGAAGCATAGACAAAAAACAATAAAAATGTAAGATTGTTCATTTTAGATTTTGTATTGTTATGTGAGATAGCACTCAGGGTCATTGTGATTACAGACGCGGTGGTGAAACAACATATGCTGACACGCGTACACACAGGAGACGTGTTAAACCTGTGAGCTTGGGAGTGGTACTGGGAGCTTTTACTATTCCTTCAATGGTACATGACTGCCATCTAGTGCAACATCTGTTTTGCTGTGAAAGGGATCATTAAAAGAGACTGCAGGTTTTCTGTGTGTGTGTGTGTGTGTGTGTGTGTGTGTGTGTGTGTGTGTGTGTGTGTGTGTGTGTGTGTGTGTGTGTGTGTGTGTGTGTGTGTGTGTGTGTGTGTGTAAGAAAGAGAGTGCCACTGAATGTATTTGAGCAAGAACAAGAAAGAGAAAGACAGTATGTTGGTGAAACATATGAGAGTGAGCGAGGTTGAGTTGTTTTAACATTTCTCCTTCTTGCCCGCTCACACTCTCTCTCTCCTTCCCTCTCTCTCTCCCTCTCTCTCTCTCTGAGCAGCACATTCATCATAAGAATCTTCTCGGCATATCTCTGTGTGGAATTGATGAACCATCAACACAATTCTCCTCACTTTCTCTTTATATTGATAAAGCAATCATGCATGTTTCTCCTCCAGTCACCAGTGCCCACTTACAAGATAAATGGGGTGTCACACAAACACATTTTTGCTTTTTCTATTGCTCTAATGTATACTTCAACCTCCCTAAGAGACAGAGACTGAGGAAAAAGAGGACAAAAATAGTATTCTCCACAATTCTTCTGTCTTAAAAGATGTCACTATTCTCCAGAAATGTGGATGTCTAAGGGTGCTGCAGAAATAAATCCTAAGTTACCCCTGGGAAATAAGTTAGCATTTTTGAACTTCTGGCCCATCATCCTAAAGTCAATTGGTTTTTAGAATATGTTTAAATCGCTAAAATTAGTTCAATGGTTAAGACAAGCTCAAAGATATTTTCATGTTTTATTCTACAACATAAAATAAATCAGTAATGCCCCACTCTTGATTCTTTCATTTACATGCCTTGAAAAAGGAAGTTGCTAACAAATGGCTAAATGAGACTATAGGCCATGCAACGTCAACTGGCGGCCCGCGGGCCAAATCCGGCCCGCCAGAGATTTCCATCCGGCCCCCAGAATAATACTGAATTCAGGAATAGCCTTGTAAGAGGAAAAAAGTTTAGGGCTGGTCCGAATACCATTTTTTGAGCTTCGAAGCTTCGGTAGTAATGAACATCGACTCTTCGGAGAGAGGGGCTGAACATATTTTTCTCTCTAATAAAGGCAGGAATCTGTGTCTGTATGTCCGTTTGCATTTTTATTATTTCGAGAACCGTTCATCCAATCGACTTCACAAGGCAGTGCAGTGTCGCATTTGGTGCAATATAGATGGACACGCGAGACATTCAGAATTAATAAACTTTTAGTAAACTACAGTCAGAACAGCGCGAGCGAGAAGCGGCGCACCTCACGCGGGCAGGGCTTATGCTCCGAGAACGGACACTGCACTAGTGATATAAAACGCACACACACAGGTCTGTTAAATTAAGCAATACTTTTAAGGTAGTCTAATATTTTTCTGACTAACAAATTGGCACAGTAAGGGTAGATTTAAATAAAGAAAAACGAAATTTAAATAAAGAAAAAACGAAATTTATATAAACAAAAACAAAATTTAAATAAAGAAAAAACGAAATTTAAATAAAGAAAAATGAAATTTAAATAAAGAAAAACGAAATTAAGTTAAATTAAAAACGAGATTAATTTAGATTGATAATAACGGGTAAAAATGCTAATACATTTTGTTTCTATTATTGTATTTTCCACAGTGTCAAAGCAACAAAACACAAGCTCAGACATGCACTTCGGTCCATACAAACTCCGCTGTTCTGAACACTCCCGTTGCTGGAACACGCGTCGGTTCTATTTCTAGCATGCACGCGTTTTCCGCGTGGCTCGAGCGCGCCTGAGACGCGTGTCTCAGTGTGCAAACTCCAACCTGTTAAATATGGGAGCCGAAATAAAAACGGACACGCCACGCAGCTGAGACGCTCACGCAGCCAGTGTGTCGCCGGCCTTATTCAAGGGGGAATGAGAATCGTTTCGCGGGGGATCCCAGGTGTGCAAAAAATAAAAATAAAAAAATATTCGAATGTCAAATTTTCAAATCGAATACCAACCCACCGAACGAATATTTGAATATTCGGGTCCGTTCCATATTTGTTTATTTTTAAATCTAACGAAAAAAAAAAACCCTTCTGAAAAGTAGCTTGTGCCATAGCCTGCCTTCAGTAAAGAATGACGATAAACGCGTTCTCTCATTGAACATCTTTTATTGTTTCACGTGCTCATTTTTTCACAAATGTCAAAATTTTCCTTGCCTGGGATTAGCGCACAATTGCGTGACAGTGATGGACAGCTTGACAGCCTCACAAATATGAAGCCTAAAATATCGCTATCGCCCCCTGGTGGCTTGCTGCAGTACAGGTAATATGTAAAAGATAAAATAAATTTGGAATTAGAATTAGTATATCAAATAATAACATATTAGGATACAATTCGAATTTTATTTTATATTACGAGTATCTGGCCCTTACAGTGTCTGCAGAGAAAAATTCTGGCCCTTGGACAAATATAGTTGATGACCCTTGCTATAGGCTCTCAGGGACGTTAAAGGTCCCGTTCTTCGTGATCCCATGTTTCAAACTTTAGTTAGTGTGTAATGTTGTTGTTAGAGTATAAATAAAATCTGTAAAATTTTAAAGTTCAATGCCAAGCGAGATATTTTATTTAACAGAAGTCGCCTACATCGAACGGCCAGTTTGGACTACATCCCTCTACTTCCTTCTTTAATGACGTCACTAAAACAGTTTTTTGACTAACCTCCGCCCACAGGAATACACAAAAAATGGGGCGTGGTCTTGTTGCACTCCCACGGAGAAGAGCAAGAGTTGCGTTTGTAGAGTGTGTTTGTCGGCATGTCGTCGAAACGCTGTTATTTTCATCCCGCAGTCCAGTCACCTTTGTTAGTCTTCCCAGGGACGCTGTACTTAGAGATCAATGGTTACAATTTATGTTTAACTCGGTTCCCGAAAATTATAATCCACATGTAAAACTATGTTTACAATAACACTGAGCGCATGCATCTCCACGTTATGGTGGAGCAAGGTGCGCTAAGCTGCTGTCGAATCACAAAACAGGAACCACTGGCACAATCAGAACTCGTTACGTATTTCTGAAGGAGGGACTTCATAGAACAAGGAAGTCATCAGCCCGTTTTTATGACAGTGGAAACAGCGGTATACAGATAAGTAAATTATGTGAAAAATACTGTGTTTTTTTACACGCGAAAACACATGTTGTATTGCACACTATAAACACAATCAAAGCTTCAAAAAAAACACGAAAAACGGGACCTTTAAAGGATTAGTTCACTTCTGAATGAAAATTTCCTGATAATTTACTCACCCATATGTCATTCAAGATGTTCATGTCTTTCTTTCTTCAGTCGAAAAGAAATTAAGGTTTTTGAGGAAAGTATTCCAGGATTCTTCTCCATATAGTGGACTTCAGTGGCATTCACTGGGTGGAAGGTCCAAATTGCAGTTTAAATGCAGCTTCAAACGGCTCTACGCGATCCCAGACAAAGAATAAGGGTCTTATCTAGATATATACTTTATAACCACAAATGCTCATCTTAGCTCTGCGATCCGCACACATGATGTAATCACATTACAAAGTTCATGTGTGACACAAGCAGAAGTACCGATCCAGTGTCTACAAAGCGAACGTGCAAAGATTAAACCAAACACCCTTTACAAAAAAAAAAAAAAAAAAAAAAAAAAAAAAAGGTAAAACAATGATATCGGATTATTTTGAAGTTGGAGAAGAAAATAAGATTACATTTCTGCCCTACCACAGTACTTCCACCTATGTCACGCGTGACCTTTCAACGTAATGCGTGGCACATCACAGAGCAGTGCAAGACAAGCATTTTTGGTTAAAAAGTACATAAATCGTGTAGATCGTGCAGAGCCATTTGAAGCTGCACTGAAACTGCAGTTTGGACCTTCCACCCAGTGAACCCCACTGAAGTCCACTATATGGAGAAGAATCTTGGAATGTTTTCCTCAAAAACCTTAATTTCTTTTCGACTGAAGAAAGAAAGACATGAACATTTTGGATGACATGGGGGTGAGTAAATTATCAGGAAATTTTCATTCAGAAGTGATCTAATCCTTTAAATGTCATATTTTATAGACTCGTGTTTATACACAATCTTCTTATCACAATCTTGCAAACCAATATAACTCAAAAAGTTGTCAGAAGCTTAGTTAGATCTTAGTGACAATCTAGTTGATACACTGATTTTCACATATCTAAAACAGCTGTACATTGGAAATGCAGCACAAATAAATTATACTATGAATAAAATAAAATAAAATACTTGAAAGAGGTAATATTCTCGAAATAAAATTACAGAGAGCTAGATTCAAATCCCAGATGATTACTGTTCAGTTCCAATCAATTCAAGTGTGGGGCACATTTGATTGTCTTTATTTTATGATTTTACTCACTTGATTAATTTGACCTGTACTTTTTTTTAATATAATTTCTAACCCCAAGTGTTTGGCTTCCAGCAGATTAGGAGATTTGTAAGTAGTCTAATAACAGTGGAAGTGGTGATGGCTGCCAGTTTCAGGGAGGGAAATATAGCCTAGCATAGAATGCTTGTAAATAATAGCCTGGTGGTATGACAAAAATCTTAAGGGCTGTACTTCCAGTAAAACTGTTATGAATGTGTGATAAATTAAGTTAAGTGTGTGCCTGACTGCTAGGGCTGAGAACAACCTTGCTCTACAGAGCAGTGAAATTCTCTCATTACCCATTTGAGAAACCACAGGGTGATGCTAACTTCCGAGTTGGCCTATAATATATGTCATCACTGCAGCTATGGCCAGTCCTGGAAAAAAAGATACCTGCAGAACTAACACATACCTTGTTATTTCATGACTTTTGTGATGCTTCACCAGACGACTTGCTCTTAATGGTTTTCCTTGTGGAACTCGACGGATTTTCAGAATTCAGACTCTCAACTTCAGAATCAGTCTCTAGTAGTCATCCGTGTTTGATGAGAAACGCTTGCTGTGGCCGGAGCTTACTAGCTCGACGTTACAGAAATAGAAACCAAGCGACTGACAAAACGCTTGTTACTCGCCGCGGCCGCTTAGGACAGAAACTTTGATCATAGAAGAGATACATTTTATCGTTTGTTGCGTCTACTTAGGCTACGAAGTTATGTTTTCAGCTTCAGCGTGGAATGAGAGAGCGCCAAGTGGAGACGTTCTGGGGTGAGTTTCCCGAAAGCATCGTTGGTGAACCATGGTCGCAAGTCCCATTGAACTCTGTTGGTAACGACGGAACTTGCGACCATAGTTCGCTTTGGGAAACGCACCCCTGATTGGTTGTCCTTTTGAGATCGATTGCGATGCTCGCGCCATTGTATCACGCCTGGTTGGGACAGCGTAGAGCAGTGGTTCCCAAACTGGGGTACGTGACGTGACAAAAGGGGGTATGCGAACAAAATGTTGAGTATTAAAATCGAGCATGTATTTCTAACTGCCAAAATGTCGTAAATCTAGTACATTTAATCAGATTACCTCATCATTTGCAGTCAAAAATAACTGTATCCACACAAGCAGAATGGCATGCATATGATAGAGTGCGTAGACTGCACGCTGCCTTAAATCGCGCTAAATTACTGTCGTTCTCGACAATGCACCTTTGTAAAAGTGGGGAATTTAGCACTTACTCGCATGAAGAACAAATACAGACACCGATTATGGATTAATTTCGATTTAAGACTCAAACTTTCTCCGATACAAAAACATACCTTGTGTGAGTTCTTGTATAACGAGCAAGAATGCAATTGTTCCCAAATATCCACATGACTGCAAACGTGACATTATTATACAACAGGTCAAAAAATAAAACGTACATTTTAAACAGTAGCTACTGTCATATTTACTCTATTTTGCAATGAAATAATAGTTCTAACGAAAACCACAGCAGAACTACAACACACGTCTGTTTCGCGAACAATTCTGCGGCTTTGAACGAATCGTGAGTCAACGATTCAATGATTCATTCACAGCCACTTGCTTCGTTACTGAATGAATGACTCGATGACTCACTCATAGAAACAGTGACTTGCTGCCACCTGGCTACTGGCGGTTTTAGTTTAATATTTAAAAGTTTTACTTAATTTTACCAATTGCATATTTCTCTATTGAACTTTTTTTTTTTAATTTAAAACATTATAAAAAAAATAAAGTTATTCATAAAGGTAAAAAAAAAAAATGCACTGGAAAATGTAGGGGGCAAATTTTGTCCCTTAATGGTAAAGGTGTGACTGCAGTCGAAGTGGAAGAGAGGGGGTACGCAGAAGGATGGTAATCCCTTCAGGTACTCCAAACTAAAAAGTTTGGGAACCACTGGCGTAGAGTTTGGTCTAGCACAGGGATGGGCAACTCCGGTCCTGGAGGGCCAGTGTCCTGCAGAGTTTATCTCCATCCCTGATAAAAATTCACTTGCCTATAGCTTTCTACTAATCCTGAAGACCTTGATTAGCTGGTTCAGGTGTGTTTGATTAGGGTTGGAGCTAAACTCTGCTGGGCAGTGGCCCTCCAGGACTGAAGTTGCCCATCCCTGGTCTAGCAGCTGAAATCGGCTGTGCCAGAGTAATGCATACCTAATAATTCACAGACAGTTAAGTGATTGCACAAATGAGACTTTTGCCTCATTTTTTTTATTAATTTGTTCTACTGTATACAAATATTCACACAAAAAAAACAGCTCAGCTCAATCATCTCAACATTCATGTGTCCACGTCAGTCACTGTATAAATATATATACACACAAACACACGTGTATATGCATTTTTCCTTCATCTATGTATCAGCGTATACAATGCTGAGTGAGTGAGTTCTGAGACAAACAAATTTAGGCACCACTGTCACGCTGTCCTCTCTGGCACTGGACAAAGGTCTTGCAATTCCAAAAAAAAAAAAAAATGTTTTTTTGCCAAAACATAATCAGTTTAGTGCCCCATTGTGGATGATTTGTATGAGTGGAGAGAGGTATAATGATCACAGTGATGGTAACACCCTTGAAACAGGGCACTCAGTCCAAGAGAGAGGGATTTTGGGTCAAAATTTGCATATCTTACATACATTTCTCCTCAGAAAAAAAATATCTTTCCTCAGCTACCCAAAAGAAATCAAATTTCTACAATTTAATAACTTCTAATAAACATATTTATAACATTTCAGAGAATAAATGTTGTAAGAGGCGTCAAATTCATCAATTTGCTGCTTTTTAACGCACCTTTACAAATATTCTCCTTAATCTAACTAACATAACTTACTCTTATGCCGCCAAAAGCGACTCTTTCCTGGTAAGGAAAGCAATAGTGCAACAACCTTTAGCAGGATAATTCAGTAGCGCTTTCCACACAGCAGTTAGTCAAGACGCCTTATAAACGCCACACCTGAAACTGTCTTCAAAACACTTCTAAAGGTCAGCTGTGAATTTAATACAGCTATGAATATGCTGGCATCAATCTTGTATTGTAAAATGGTGTTTTAAATCAAAACAGAAGAGTGTAAGGATAATTCAAATATAGTGCTCAAGTATTTAGCAAGTATTTAGAACGAAAAGTAATTTGTATTCATTTACTGAACTATTAAATTGTGTTTATTATTTCACTATGTAGGCAGTCTGACATGATGCTTTATGTTAAGTGTTACCTTTTTTTTCTTCTTCTTTAAAAAAATATATCAAGTACAGGAGCTCTGTGGCAGTAAACAGAAGTGACAAAGCTGAAAGCCCACATTTCACCCTGGGCCCTTGAGATGAGGGGAAATGATTTTTGATTATTTGCACACTATAGGGAAAACTTAACCCTACCAATGAACTAAATATTACAAACTTCGCTTGTGATGATGTCAAAGGCAGAGATATCTCAAACAACAACCAGCTGCCGATTAAAATCTTGTGACTTTAAATGTCATAGTTTAGCAAGAAAGAAATAGTTCAACCAAAAGTGAAAATTCAGTCATTGTTTACTAATCCTTAGTTCGTTCCAAACCTGAATGCTAATAATTTTTCGGTATATCACCAAATTTGGATTTTTTTTAACGAATCGTTACATAGGTCTTGTCATGCAACTACAGTTCATGGTGATCATGGGTTGTTAAAGGGTTAGTTCACCCAAAAATGAAATTTCTGTCATTAAGTTCTCACCCTTATGTCGCTCTAAACCTGTAAGACCGTTCATCTTCAGAACACAAATTAAGATATTTTTGATAAAATCCGAGAGGTATCTGAACCACACATAGGCAGCGAAGTCATTGCACCTTTCAAGGTGCAGAAAGGTAGTAAAGACATAGTTAAAATAGTCCACATGACTACAGTGGTTCAACTTTAATGTTATGAACGACAAGAATACTTTTTGTGCACAAAAACAAAACAAAAATAACAACTTTATTCACCAATTTATTCTCTTCCCTGTCAGTCTCCAATGCTGTTGACGTAGTAAAGAACAATGCAGCGCTTCCTTGTTTACATCCGAACACCAGCTCAGTATTGGCCAATGCTGTACAAATGAGCAGCACGACTCAAAAATGAGTAGGCGTTCTTATGTAGAACACTGAAGCTCTGCACTGCGTTTACTACATCAACAGCATAGGAAACTGACAGGGAAGAGAAGAAATTGTTGAATAAAGTCGTTTCGTTTTTGCGCACAAAATGTATTCTCATCGCTTCATAACATTAGGTTGAACCACTGTAGTCACGTGGACCATTTTAGCGATGTCTTTACTGCTTTTCTGGGATTTGAAAGGTGCAATGACGTTGCTGCTTATGTGTGGTTCAGAAACCACTTGGATTTCATCAAAAAATATCTTAATTTGAGTTCCAAAGATGAACAAAAGTCTTACAGGTTTGGAACGACATGAGGGTGAGTAATTAATGACAGGAATTAAATTTTTGGGTGAACTAACCCTTTAAGCACCAAAAAAAAAAAAAAAAAAAAACTAGAGGACTATAAAGGTTGTCCATACGGCTTGTGCTGTATCTTCTAAAGCCACATGATAGGTTTGTGTGAAAAACAGCTTGAAATTTAAAGGTGCCCAAGAACGTTCTTTCACAAGATGTAATATAAGTCTAAGGTGTCCCCTGAATGTGTCTGTGAAGTTTCAGCTCAAAATACCCCATAGTTTTTTTTAAATTCATTTTTTTAACTGCCTATTTTGGGGCATCATTAACAATGCACTGATTTACACTCGGCGCCGCCCCCTTAAATCGCGTGCTCCCTGCCACACCAGCTGTCGACTATATTACAGCGCATTTACAAAGTTCACACAGCTAATATAACCCTCAAATGGATCTTTACAAGATGTTCGTCATGCATGCTGCATGCATGCTTCGAATTATGTGAGTAAAGTAAGTTATTTATTTGGATGTTAAAGTTTTATTCTGAGTGAATTTGAGGCTGTCCTCCGTGGCTAACGGCTATTGCTACACTGTTGGAGAGATTTATAAAGAATGAAGTTGTGTTTATGCATTATACAGACTGCAAGTGTTTAAAAAATGAAAATAGCGACGGCTCTTGTCTCCGTGAATTCAGTGAGAAACGATCGTAACTTTAACCTCATTTAACTGTACATTAGCAACATGCTAACGAAACTTTTAGAAAGACAATTTACAAATATCAGTAAAAAATATCATGCTATCATGGATTATGTCAGTTATTATTGCTCCATCTGCCATTTTTCGCTGTTGTTCTTGCTTACCTAGTCTGATGATTCGGCTGTGTGCAGCTCCAGACATTAACTGGCTGCCCTTGTCTAATGCCTTTTATAATGTTGGGAACATCATGGGCTGGCATTATGCAAATATTGGGGGCGTACACCCCGACTGTTACGTAACAGTCGGTGTTATGTTGAGATTCGCCTGTTCTTCGGAGGTCATTTAAACAAATTAGATTTATATAAGAAGGAGGAAACAATGGGGTTTGAGACTCACTGCATGTCTTTTCCATGTACTGAACTCTTGTTATTTAACTATGCCAAGGTAAATTCAATTTTTGAATCAAGGGCACCTTTAAGTTATTTTTCACTCATTATCTGCACTTCAAACCAAGCTATGGTTTAGCCCGAGTCCAGATCAGCTGTGTAGTAACCAAACACAGCATGCCATTTTTAATGCCGCACTGAAACAGAAATAGTGACAGATATTTTCTTCCAAATTGTGATGTAGGATCAGAAAGTAACGGATTACCAAAAAAGTAAAATGTAGGGTGCATCAGTTGATGATTGGATTTTGAGATGTAAGCATTGCATTTAAAATCAGATCTGAATGTGAGCTTGTAGTCAATTGCAGAAAAGCAGGTTTTAAGCCAGGGCTGCCCAATCATGTTCCTGGAGATCTACCTACTTGCAGATTTTTCAAATTATAACGCCTTAAATTTTGATTTTGCTGGGGTGAAGTAGAAAAAGGCAGTGAGATGCCACAACAGTCAAAAACATCCATCTGAAGCATTTGTAAATAGGCTAACAGTAAAAAAACAAGAACAAAATACAGATGGACAGAATACTTGGAATATAGCACATGAGTTGTATAAACTGCTTGATTTTGGTGTTTGTTTGTTTTTTGTTTTTTAGTTTACCAACCCTTAGTCACTATGAACCTTGGTTGTATGACAAGAGCTATGTAACGGTTCTTCAAAAATAAATAAATAAATAAATCTTTTGTATCCCACATTAAAAACAAAGCATACAGGTTGGGAAGGGCATGAGGGAAAGTAAATAATGACAGAATTTTCACTTGTGGATCACAATACATTTAAAACAAATTATTCTAGGAACTTCAAAGAGAGAATGTTGGACTGTTTTGGTATACTTCCTGACCCCTTCCTGGTGACATAATTAGGGTGCACTTTATAGGAAACAAAAACCTAACAGAAGACTGTGAAGAGGCCATGTTCTGCAAAATGCTAACATGACATTTTCTGGCCTTCAAAGGCATACGTGTGAGGCTAAAAAAAAAAAAAAAAAAAAAAAAACATCACCATAAAAAGGCTTCCAACCTAGGACTGTACCCAGATGGAGCTACATTCCATTTAATTAAAAAAAAAAAAAAAAAAAAAAAAAAAGGACAAAGAAACTGAAAAATGTTTTGGCTTCTGGTTGACAGCATCACCCTCATTTATTTTGTTTTAAGGCTTCTTTTTCTCTCCATTTCTTCTCTACTGTTCCTCACAGCTTTTTGCTTTTCTTGAACAAGCTCTTGATCTTGGAGCGTTTTTTCTCTCCGTTATCACAAGAGTCCTGGGAGGAGGTGGTTTGGAGTTGCTTGGGCTCCTTGATAGCTTTGCTTTCTATGTCGAGTGAGCTAATCGAGGGGTAATGTCCCTCTGGAGGCGTCCCACCAGCGGGCAGCTGCCCCATGCTGTATGACTTTTCTAGAATGCCATTATAGGCCACAGCTTTGGTTCCAGGGTGAAAGGTTAAACTTTGAGATTCTGGGAGGGCGGAAGGGCGGGTAAGGTCAGGAGAGCCCTTGTGAACTGAGGAGGAGTCAAGAGATGAAGGGGAGGATGTGGAGGGAGGTAAGGTCTCCATGGCTGCAGCCTGGGCCTCTTGAGCCAGGAGAAGAAGTTCCTCACGAGAAATTTTACGTGGTGGGGTATCCGTGCCCGTAACACATGTACTTTGACCGGAGAACTGCTTCCTGCCCAAAGAGGAACTAAGAGAGTCTGAATCTGAGCATGTGTCCTGGGGGTCCCTGTGTAACAGAAACATAAAAAATAACACAAAATTCATCATAATAATCTAAACATTTTGGAATAATTACATTTTTTAAAAATGTTTTTGAAAGAAGCATCTTATGTTTTCCAATGCTCCATTTATTTGATCAGAAATACAGCAAAAACAGTATTATTTGTATAGCAAAAGCTTTTTTCAACATTCGTAACTCATCCAACAACTCAGAATATTAAAATGATTTCTGAAGGATCATGTGACAGAGAAGACTGGAAAAATGGCTGCTGAAAATTCAGCTTTGCATCACAATAAATGACATTATTAAAAATATTCAAATAGAAAACAGTTATTTTACATTAAAATATTATTTCACAATATTACAGATTTACTGTATCTTTGATCAAATAAATGCAGCCTTGATGATCATAAGAGACTTTCAAAAATATTAAAAAATCTTTTTTGACCAGTAGTGTACATTCACAGCCATAAATCACATAAGTTAACAAATTAATGTACAGAATTTTTAAAAAGAAAGTTTTGTATATCAAATAAAATTCTAATGAGATATGAGGAAAAAAGGTTAAAAAAAGAAAAGCTGTAGATGTCATACCCCTTCCTTTCTACAGTGAAGAAGATGTGATCATCATCTCCCTCAGGTCTGTACACCAGGGGGGCTGAGGCCATGGACAACAGGTCAGGGTCAGCAGAGAGGGTCGAAGGCTGAGACAGAAGACTTCTGCGAGAACGACAAACACTGCTGTTGCGGGTCAGAGGAGGACGAATCAAAGGAGCTGTGAGGACAAATATATCATTATGCACTTTCTCATGGTATGCTTATTATAACAAAGAATGTACTTTATGAATAAACAAGAACTGTCCAATGAAAAGTCCAATGCTGAAATAATAAAGGAACATTTCAAACACACTACTGTAGATTCTGACACACTAACACTTACAAAGTGACAAGCAATAAAAACACTCTATGTTAATCCAAGTATCTTTCCCAACCACATGCAAAGAGAGACACTACATTTTGTCAGTCACTTGATTTTATGATATCTTACTGAACCAAAATCCCATTCCTCATCTACATTAAATTTTAAACATGGACTTCACTAAGACATGACAATATGTTTCAAAACATTGTATTAGGGATGCACCAATATTACAATTTGGGCTGATACCTACAGGTTGAAAAGGCCACAAAAACATATTAATCAGCTCAACTGTTTTAAAACATTGATAATGATAAGAAATGTTTCTTGAGCATCAAATCAAAATAACAGAAAGATTGTGTGACACTGAAGACTGGAGTAATGATGCTGAATTCAGCTTTGCCATCACAGGAATAAATTACAGTTAAAATATTTTCAGATAGAAAACTAAAATGAAAATTTTTATTTAATTACTGCATTTTTGATCAAATAAATGCAGCCTTGGTGAGCATAAGAGACTTCTTTAAAAAAAACAAATCATACCAACCCCAAACTTGAATGGTATTGAATAATATTGTATAATCTAGTACTCGTATTAAATGTTATGACAGATAACTGATAAATCGCTGATTTTAAAATACTATAATATTTAATGTCTCAGTAAAATAAAAATAAAAATCAGTTGTTTAAATATTACAAGTCAATTTAGGCATCACATCCTTATGGAAAAAAAAACTGATTTATTAAAGATTTATTAATGTTATTATCTTTATTTAATATAGTATTTAATTGCACAGTATAATTAAGTTTAACCTTAAGTAAGCATTAGATGACTGAAAGGGTTTTCTAAATGTAAAAATAGGGGAAATGCATTCATAATTACATATTCAATATCGGTAGATACTTATAAATTACAAAATCTCTAATATCATGTGTTAACCCATATGATAACCAATATCCTGTGCATCCCTATATTGTATATTTCTTAAATGCATATGAATGAGTTCAGTGTAGACAGAAAATTGCTTGTTTCTGGAATGTTGTGTTGTACCTTAACATATACATTAGTTCAAAAATAAGTGACATTTTCCCACAATCTTGATCTTGAAGAGAAAAACTTACAAGTGAACTGTGGAATGATTGGTGGTGTGTCCTCGTCAAGATCGTCCACCCCGCCAGCGATCGGGTAGGGTGGCACCGACACCCGCGGCATGACCACCCAGCTGTGATCGGCGTACAGTGAGGCGGTGAGGCTGGGCAGCCCAGAGTTATTAACCACTGGAAAGCCACATAATTTCTCAATTTGCTGCCAGCGGTGGAGACGTTCCCGCAAACAAGCTGTAACCTCTGACAGAGATTTTCTAAAAAGAAAAAACACTGATAAGCCTTCATGTAATGTGAGAAACCATTAGCGTTTTGTGTGGGTGGTTGGTAAAGTGACTGCATTTGTATAAAGTGTGCTTACTTAGCCTCAAGTATTTTGTGGTCTACTTCATCCAGTGATGAGCTGTGTGCAACATGAAGGGTACCAAACACAGAGTTCCTCTTCTTCTTTATCTTTTCTGCCTGAAATTCACACAACATGAACATAGAAACACACAAGTGATGAAAATATAAAGATACTTCATGGAAATGCACCAGTCATTTGTTGGTTGTACTGAACTCAAGCTCATCTCTCCTGCTGCAGTGGCTGCTAATTGCTTTAGTTTAACTGCTGATGACTCATTCCAGAAGCAAATAACAAACGGAAAAACAAACCATGTAGTTAAAAGGTAATTTAACCACATCATTAAAAATCTAAATTAAAGAAGTTTCAGCTTCATTTTTGTTAGTCGCTGAGAGAGAAAGATATCTGTTTAGGTAGTTTGAAACTGAAAATTAAACTTCACTTTTAATGTATAATGGTTGATGTACAAAGTACATCTTATATAAACTGAAAGAACTAATAACTGTTTGGTCAGAAACTTTAAAACAACCACTTCCTGTTTTAACACGAAGTGACAACATAAACCGCTCACCTCGTCCTTTGCGACCATGAGCTGCATCTCTGCATTCTGTTTTTTAATGTTGTAGTACTGCACTTCCACCTCATGTGTGAGCTGTAGCCACATCTGCAGGGCTTCAGGCACCGACCAATCTGACTGCATCTCCTTCTCTGCTCTCTTCAGCGCCATTCGCACCTGGAAATACCCAACAAACACAAACACTCAAACATATATTACAAGTGGAACTCGTAATATATCATTTGTAATGTGGAATGACTGAAATACCACTATGCCTCCATCTAGTGGTGTATTTAAAGGTGCCCTAGAATCAAAAATTGAATTTACCTTGGCATAGTTGAATAACAAGAGTTCAGTACATGGAAAAGACATACAATGAGTTTCAAACACCATTGCTTCCTCCTTCGTATGTAAATCTCATTTGTTTAAAAGACCTCCGGAAAACAGGCGAATCTCAACATAACACCGATTGTTATGTAACAATTGGGATCATTAATATGTACACCCCCAAAATTTGCATATGCCAGCCCATGTTCAAGTCATTACACAAGGGCATGACATCTGGATCTGTGCACAGCTGAATCATCAGACTAGGTAAGCAAGCAAGAACAATAGCGAAAAATGGCAGATGGATCGATAATAACTGACATGATCCATGATATCATGATATTTTTAGTGATATTTGTAAATTGTCTTTCTAAATGTTCCGTTAGCATGTTGCTAATGTACTGTTAAATGTGGTTAAAGTTACCATCGTTTCTTACTGTATTCACGGAGACAAGAGAGCCGTCGCTATTTTCATTTTTAAACTCTTGCAGTCTGTATAATGCATAAACACAACTTCATTCTTTATAAATCTCTCCAACAGTGTAGCATTAGCCCGTTAGCCACAGAGCATAGCCTCAAACTCATTCAGAATCAAATGTAAACATCCAAATAAATACATTACTCACATGAACCGAAGCATGCATGCAGCATGCATGACGAACATCTTGTAAAGATCCATTTGAGGGTTATGTTAGCTGTGTGAACTTTGTTTATGCACTGTATTATAGTCAAGAGCTCGGGGGGCAGGGAGCGCGAGATTTAAAGGGGCCGCAGCCTGAATCGGTGCATGGTTAATGATGCCCTAAAATAGGCAGTTAAAAAAAATTAATTAAAAAAAATCTATGGGGTATTTTGAGCTGAAACTTCACAGACAAATTCAGGGGACACCTTAGACTTATATTACATCTTGTGAAAGAACGTTCTAGGGCACCTTTAAGGAAGGGGGCTGTTGTAAGGCAACAGACGAGCAATAGTAAACGGCAGGAAATTAATGCATTTTGGATGCATTTCAATTAATTACATTTTAGATCAATTTTGCAAGGTGATTTTAATAGCTTGAAAAATAGATTTATCATTACTGTATCAAGTCCATAGCTCATATTTATTACATATTGTATTGCTTTTAGACAGAGAGAAATTCTGACCACAAAGCCAACATACACATGACCTCTTTGTTACATAAAATGGTCTATTATTGGTCAGTTTGTTTTTTGGAAGCATTCATTTTTTATTAGCATTCATTTCACTTCTTACAATAGGCCTACCATTCAAAAGTTCGGGTCATTAATGGAACACTCCACTTTTTTTGAAAATAGACTCATTTTCCAACCTCCCTAGAGTTAAATACTTGAGTTTTACCGTTTTCAAATCCATTCAGCCAATCTCCAGGTCTGGCGGTAGCACTTTTAGCATAGCTTAGCATAGTTCATTGAATCTGATTAGACCGTTAGCATCTCGCTATTTCGATATTTTCCCTATTTAAAACTTGACTCTTCTGTAGTTACATCGTGTACTAAGACCGACGGAAAATGAAAAGTTGCGATTTTCTAGGCCGATATGGCTAGGAACTATACTCTCATTCCGGCGTAATAATCAAGGAACTTTGCTGCCGTACTATGGGTGCAGCAGGCTCAATGATATTACACAGATTGGCTGATCGGCTGAATGGATTCGAAAACGGTAAAACTCAACTGTTTAACTCTAGGGGAGTTGGAAAATGAGCCTATTTTCAAAAAAAGTGGAATGTTCCTTTAAGATTTTTTTTCTTTTTTGGGGGGGGGGGGTTACAGTAATGACTTTTACATTGTTAAAAAGTTGACTATTTATAATAAATGCTGTTCTTTAGAAATCCTGGGGGAAAAAATCTGAAGGATCATGTGGCACTGAAGACTGGAGTAATGGCTGCTGAAAATTCAGCTTTGTCATCACAGGAATAAATTACATTTTAAAATATATTCAAATAGAAAATTGTAATAATATTTCACAATTTACTGTATTTTTGATCAACTAAATGCAGACTTAGTGAGCATTCGAGACTTCTTTCAAAAACATTAAATTCACGTACTGACCCAAAACATCTGAACAGTAGTGTACTGTATAAATGTAAAGTCATTTACATTTACATACGGCCATGTATACAAAATCATTAAAATAATGCGTAGGTGGACATTTCTTTGCCAGAATAAACTACAATATGCATAAAGTCTAGCTTAACACACTAAAGACCAACTCATATCTATGAAAGCCTTTGTGTGATTTATATTGGTTCCTACCTGCACTAGTTCCTCCTCTGCGTACTTGAGTCTGCTGAGTTCACATTCAGCCCCCTCTCGCAGCTCTCGCAGTCTGCTAGCTTCTCTCTTTGCTCCGTTGATCTCGTCACGCATCTTCTGCTCCAAGTTTTGCTTCTCCACGGCCACTGTCCGATTCTCCTCCTGAGCCTTTTCCAACCTGATGAAACCACAGAGCAATTTATATCACATCTGAAATCTGCTGTGTTGCAATTTAAAAATATTATTAATAATAATAATCATATTCTGACATTTATTCAATCTCATGTTGTTCCAAACCTATGACTTATTTCTTCTGTGGAAAATAAAAGAAAGAGTATCCTATACACTCTTTTCCATATAATGGAAGTGATATAGGCTGTGAAGCTTCATAATATCATAAATAGTCATATGATAGCTTTGTATGAGTTTGATTATAGATTTCTTATCACATTATGAATGTAATGCCATACTTGACATGTAATCGTCAATGACAACGGGTCTCGTTGCTTTGACATCACAACATCATTAGTCTCTTAGATCTTGCTAGTCTCCTCTTTTGTGTTCCACAGAAAAAAAGAAAGAAAAAAAAAAACTCATGTGGATCTGGAATGAAATGAGGGTGAGTAAATGATGACAGAATTTCCTTTTTAGGATGAACTATTCCCTGGAGGCTACGTATAGAAGAGCTTAATGAGCCTTCTCATAACAAGAAATGAAATGTGATGTTAAACAGATGATAGAATAAGACAGAATATCCTATGGTCTTATTCAAACAGGCCCAGTCTCTCTCTCACTGTCTGTTATTTGCTCACCGGCTCTGTAGCTCTATCAGGCTCAGCTCAGCATGCTGTAGACTCTCCAAATCTTTCATCATCTGGGAGATGTGAACTTTAGACGATTTGTTCTGTATGTATGCAAACCAGCAGCCCCCAACGCCAATGATGATTGAAATCATCAAAATAAAGTCCTTCAGCCAGTGATGGTGTGGACCTAGAGGAAGAAGAGAGGAAAAGAATGCTTTTTAAACATACAATAGTTTTGTATAAGAAACTAACAAAACTTTGCAGTACTTGAGTGAGCTGTGACTGAAAATTATCTCATCATTTACTCACCCTCATGTCATTCCTGTTTAGTTAGAAATTAAACAGTTGCAGTTACCATCGACTTCCATTGTATGAAAATCAATGGGAACATTCTTCAAAATATCTCCTTTTGTGTTTAGCAAAATACTAAATTCTTTCCAAAGCAAAACACTGTACTGACCCTAAACCTTTGAATGTTAACGTAGTCATATGGATTTTGATACTTGTGGTGCTTTTTGAACCTTAAAAGCTTCCATTCCCATTCATCTGAACTGCATTGAAAACAGTGAGTACTACATGATTTGTGTCACAAGGAAGCAAAGTCATATGGTTTTGGAACAACATAAACGCTGGGCCGAACTATCCTTTTAAATAAACAATTAATGTCTTAATGCAGCTTATGTGAATGCACTTACGTAGCGGAGGTCCAAAAAGCACTGCGTCCAATGCTTTTAGATTTAATTTCTGTTTATGTCGTTGGTCTAATATCTTTAGCTGCATTGACATAAACGATGGTTCGTTGGCCGCTATTCTGTAACAGAAAGGAAAAACAAAACAGGTCAGGGGTAAGAATGTTAGTCAAGATCACACAAAATCAACTTACAAGAATCATAGTTTGTGATTCCTCACACAAACGATATTTTGAAATGTATAGTGCAAATCAACATAAGGACATCCAATAAATTGTTATACTTAATTTTTGTGGTCAACAATAAGTAATGTAGACCTACATGTCAATTAACTCTCATTAGAGTATTAGTAGACTGATTGGGGAAGGGGTTAGTAGAATAAGGGGTTCGGGGTAGTAGAACAAGCTGACATGTAGTTGCAAAGTTATTTATAGTCAGGAGAATGTCTGTTGGGGGAGCATCAAAATAAAGTGTTAGCAGATATTAAGCAGACAGTCTACTAATACTCCAATGAGTGTTAGTTGACATGTAGGTGCAACATTATTATAGTCAAAAGAATCCATCAAAATAAAGTGCTACCTAATAAATCTAATAAAGGATCAAATGCATATGAAATCTTAGGAATGAAAAACAAATCCCTGTAAGTGCAAAACTATCCTATTGCGTGAAATGAACTGGTATGTATGGGTGGGTGGGGGTGGGCACAGTTTATGTGACTGTATGTGTGTGTATGAATGGCAAGTTCAAGCTCAAAGGACTAATTTTAAGAAGCGAGTACTATATAGCTGAAAGATCACATGTGCTGCCACACACATACTGGGCATAGCTGCTGGTGAAAGGTGATCTGCTGCTGTGACATCATTTCATGAGTCATGGAGAAGCAGCCTTGAGGGGAAACTCAACACCATAAACCTTTCTTTACCCCCCACGCTCATGCACGTCTCCACTGTCTGTGCACTGGCACATCATCACCACTAGGGGGAAGCATTGCTGTTAAATCTCACATTTGGTGATTTTTTTTATTGGTGTATCAGCATTTAGAAACTAATAATAATTAATGTGAAATACATAAATTCTTAATAGGCTCTTTTTTACTTTTAGCGGTAACACTTTACAATAAGGTCTCATTTTTAACATTATACTGTATTAATTAACATGAACAATGAGCATTTTTTTTTTTTTTTTTTTTCATTTATTATTACCCTTATTAGCTAATACAAATGTTCATGTTAGTTCACAGTGCATTATCTAATGTTAACAGGTAAAACTTTTGACCTTTTTTGTTTTAGCAAATGTTGAGATTAACCCTTTCATGCATAGAGGTCACTATAGTGGACAGCTATTCAAAAAGCATTTTCTTGATGGCATAACTGCACATTAACCTCTACAGTTGACCTTAGTGCATCATCCTATACATTGCCACCAAGTGGCCAGCTGCTGTATGTCGTTTTTTTTCCCCCTCTAAACCATGATGGCCGATGGCCAGTCAGAAATGCCAAGTTGCTCCGGAATATCTATCCATTCCTTCTATCCTATGAGACTCTTAGGTTAAAAAATGGTTTAGCATCAAGCAATGTCTAATGAGTCATATCACAGTTACATTTTCCAAGTATTGATTTTAAATTGGGAGAAAATTCTGATTAATCATCTGTCCACTATAGTGGACATCATGCATCAATAGCTATATTTCAGCTACAATTCATACTATTACTGTGACTGTTTTTGAAAATATGTCATCTGCAATAACTTTGACTATAAATAAATGTATTTTTGGTATTAGAATGTAATTTGCATTAACATCAAAAAAGTTATGTGATTACGTCATGTATATGTCTTTTAAGATACTTTTATTTTCTACTAGTTTCAACTCTAGTTTCAGTTCTCTATTAGGTTCTGTCACAGTAAATGTAGCTTAAAAATCCCACTAAATAATGCATAAATAAAAAATAATAATTGTTGAGAGACTGTGTTAGGATTAGGAGTAGAAAAGTTGTTATGACTCAGTATCAAAACAATACAAGTCACTGGAGAGCCCATGACAGAAAGAAAAAAGTGCATGCATATTTACCGAGGTAACGTGTTGCCATCTACTTTAAATTCTCTGAAGTTTCTTTCATACTGAGGAAGCTCCACTGACTCCTTCAGCCATTGAATTGCATCCTCCAGTGTCCAGTTGTGCACTGAGAGCAAAGAGAGTGGTGAGAAGAAAAACGCATATTTTAAAAACAGATTTGTAATGTTTTGAACACAAAACTTCAACAAATAGGGATTCAACAAAGGGTTCAAATGTCTGAGACTACAACGTCAATCAAAATCCAATTGAAACTTTTAAAAGTCATGAAGAATGAAGAAAAAATATTTCCGATTCGGCACTTTTTCTAGGTTACTGATTGTGCTCTTTGTACAGATGGTCAAATGGTCTTCCATTGAAGCTCAAGATGCTCTGTGGATCATCTCAAACCATGCTGGAGAACAGCAGCCTGAACAGCAGGTCTGACACAATCTTGTGTGAGTTAATGCAGCTCAAGTGCTGTATCCATTAAAGGGATAATGAACAGTAACAGTGAGGTGCCAATTGTGCTGACGGATAAGCGTCAACTCCAGCAGGTGCTTTTACTGCGGTAAGTGTGAGGGCAGGGGGTCTATATGCATATAAATTGGTCAGTAAACTGTACAATATATATATATATATATATATATATATATATATATATTCACAAAATGCCATGTACAGCACAGACTTTTCTTTCCTATACAAAATAACTAAAAATGTGCATCAAAACAATGAAAGCCACTATCAATAACCAACCCATTGTATCTCCTCCACTCTCCTAAAAGATTGAAATGGGAATTCCCATCAGATAGCTCAAAGAATCTACTAAATAACCCTTAAGAGCTTTAAACAATACAAAACTGTAATAATAAACCAATTATAAAGAAGAGCAATATTCAAAATAAACAATAAACAGATGTAAGTAATGAATCTAAATGACCCCATTAATGACAGTTTTATTGATGAACTCATGTATATAAATGTATATTTTATTCCTTTAACATTCAGAATAATATGGGTTATGTTATGTTTAGGTTTGGGATGGGGTTTAGGGATCTTACATTTATCTACAAAACAATAAAAGGGAAATTATACATATATCTTTATGACATTAAAGATAAGTAAATGTTTTGAATTTAATTTACGCAAGTATTTTTATGTTTTAGTGCTATAAATGCGTCAATATTGTACGTTTCAGCACCTTTCTAAATGTACAAAAATGTACGTTTTGTGTCTTTGAAAGTTACGTATTAATACCTATTAACAATGAGACCAGGCTGGACCTTACAGAACATCCAAAGCAACATTGTGTGCTTAGTGTAAATGCACTCATTGTACATGGTGGTATTTTTACCAGGTGAGAACTCACAAGCTGCTTATGAAACATGCAGACCGGTCAAAACACTGAATTTGAGTCAAACCACACCAGAGTTCGTTTGGAAGAGGAACGAGAACACCTGAAAATGTGGTGACATTTTAACTTGACGCAGTGCATTAAAAACACAACACTGTCTGATTAACTCCAAAATAGTCTGCGCTTATTATGATATCTATGGTAGCCTACATGCAGGCAGCACAAAAAGTAACAAGAAAGGCAGTCATTTTCTTCTTAAGAAAATATTTGAGAACTTCTTAGGAATTTTTCAAGAAGTACACCTAGGAACATTCTTCAGAACTTCTTAGAATTTATCTTAAGAATTTTCTTAAGAAGATTTTCATGAATCCAGCCCCAGGGTTCAGTTGGCAATCGCACCAGAGTTTGTTTTAAAGGGGTGATGAACTGAGAAATCAAATCTTCCTTGAGTTTTTGACATATAAGAGGTCATCATACTATAAGAATATCCTGTAAGTCAGTGGTTCTCAACTCCAGTCCTCGGGACCCACTGCTCTGCACATTTTGTATGTCTCTCTTATATGACACACTCAATTCAGTTGATGCAGACTCTCCTAATGAGCTGATGATCTAAATCAGGTGTGTTAAATAAGGGATACATACAAAATGTACAGAGCAGTGGGTCCCGAGGACTGGAGTTGAGAAACACTGCTGTAAGTTTCAGAGCTGAAAACTTCCTTGTTAGTCCAATAAAAGCTTTAATTGACACCAGACCCAGCAAACGACAGGATTTACAAAGTGGGGATCTATGACATCAAAGGGCAGCAAGCACCGCCTCCGCAGAAGAAGATCAACGCCTACTTCATCACTGCCTGTTTAGCCCCGCCCACCGATTCGCACATGACATGCAATAGAATAGGTAGCCTAAGTAACATAGGCCTATATGGTGCTAAACCAGATCGAGCTACCAAACAATAAACATGCCATTGAGGATTACAAAATATTGTGCAGTGCCTGGATTCGACAGTAATGCAACAACATGTAAGTAACTGTGTTAAATCTAATGCCTGATCTGATATGTAATGATTCATGTACAGTCAGATGTTCTTTGTCTGTGTGTCAGTAAATCAAACCAGTGACTAAACGGTCAACTTGCATTGTTTCTCTTATAAAGATGCAAATAATCTGTTATTTAATGGTGATTAAATTATATAAAGAAAGCGATCAAATAAAGCTCCCTTTGCAATCGTTGGAGCAGCGCGCGCTGAAGCTGTCAATCAAACAGCGCGAGTTTATCGTGACACACACGTGCAAAACTCCCGTTTTATTCAACGAACCTTTTAGTTATATTGCATTTGCACTGTTAGTGAAGATGAAAGCATTTGTTAGTGTGCAGAAATTGAGTTGCAATCTGTGATCGGCTACACAGTGTTCATCTCTGCAACCTTTCATGCCATAGATCTAAATGTAATGCAACACTTTTCACGATTAGTTAACCTTGAGAGCTGTAATGGTAAAAAAGTGCTAAAAGTTTTCGAGACGTAGCTATTTCAAATGGAAATATGTTAGCCAATCACAGCAGTGGGCGTTTACACTGAAGTCTCACAGCAGACACGCCCCTTAAAACAGAGCGTTCAAACCAGAAGGATAAAATCAGGGTAGGAAAAATGCCTTTTATGATAATTTTGGATGTAAAAAGCATACTAACATTATAAGTGCACCCCAGAAAACATTATAAAACAATGCAGTTCATGACCCCTTTAATCAAACCAAACCTGCCAAGCTTGAACACACTCTTAATGCACTCCCTGTACCCACAGAAAAACCTGTGTCAACTAGCCTACATACTATGGTTTCAATTTACATCTGACTAGACATATTCCCTCAAATTCTTATGATGATAAGATAATTTGTAATGAAAACAATTGCCTTAAAATGCAAAATAGAAGAGTTTTCTCTAGCGGCCTTAGATTTTAGGACCCCACTGTACAGTATGTTCTCTCAACTTGTAGTTGACATCAAGAGAACATGGTGAACCTGCACAGGTGTTGTTCAGGGAGATGGTCAGATGGCCACTCATGACAATGAATTACTTAGTTATTACTTAGTTATACTTAATAGTTAATATAATGACTCAACTATTATATTTCATACTGGAACTAAAAAGAAACCAGACTCAAAAAACATCACAAATTGTGTGTGTGTTTGTATGCTGAAATTTTGTTTTTTATAATTTTTAAAAGTTTTATTAACTTTAACATCAACTAAATACTATTATGATGCAGCAAGTTGGGATATTAATATGTTAAAAAGTCCTTTCTTGTCTTGATTAGTTTGGGACACATCCTGCACAGGATTTTCAAATTATTCCATGTTTTTGCTCTCACATGTCCAGCCAGGGTATAAACAGGAAAGCAAAACCTCTACCAGTGGACACATTTTTTTTCTGTCACTCAAGGCTGTATCTACCACCCAGCCCATGTTTTCTCTATCCATCGCTCTTTACCTTCTGATATTTTCCAGCCCCTCCACAGCTCCTCCACCGTGATGTGCTGGTCCTCTCTGTGAAGATTACTGTGTTTATTGGTCTGCTGCTGTTTCATGTCCTCTATTATAAACTGCAGAAGAACAATAAGATAACATTACTGACATTACAGAGCATAGGAAAATGACTTCTTGTGAATTAGTTCATGCCATATCATGTTTTATTTGGCTTCAGGGTGCAAGCGACTCTATCAGAGGCTTTAAAGGTTTCAAAATGATCTTTTAATATCATGCAAATATTTTTAATGCAAAAAAGACACGAGAGAAACATCACACTTGAATATTGAGTCCATTGCATTAATTCATTTTTCAGATGGTTTTAACCAAAGCGACTTTCAAATAAGGAAAAACCCAAGTGATTAATCATAATGAGCCAACAACATTTGCAGTGCTGCAATGCAATAAAAGATGACCAGAAGAATACATACTAGATTACAAGCATACTAGATTAGTGTGAAGCTCTCTGTGGTCAGGTCTGTGTAAACTGTGTATCTCTCTGTGGTTCTGCTTATTTGTGTGCTGCACATACAGTACATGATGCAAAATGTCCTTATCCCTAACACTGTGTTGATAACCCTGTAACATCCATACCCCTGGTTTGACAGACAAGGATTAAGCTAGTCCTAGACTAAACTGCACATTGTAGCCATTTTAACTGAAAGCAACTTGCACTGAACATATCTTAAAATATGTCAGGGCCATTGTTTTGTCTCAAGATCTCAAGCACACCAGTAATGTTTTTTCTAGGGTACGTTTATAAAAGCTACTTAAATGGCCTAATTGAACTAAGGCTTAATCCTGGCTTAGTCTAAGCCCTGTCTGTGAAACCGGGCCTTGGTGTTCCTGGTCAAAAATGACCGGCCTACAAAAAAAAAAAAAAGTTTATAAATCTCTTGGTATACTATATTATCAACAAATATTGGATTCAAACTTTTGGTCAACTTGTTTTCTTTCAATTAGGACAGGTTTTGTATATATTTTTGAAACTGATTGATCGTAGACCTCATTGATCTGACCTGAGGATAAAATTCATCTATGTGAAAAAAGAAAGCCTGTAATAAAATAATTTGTTTGTGTACATGAACGTGTGTGCATATATCCACACATGGACAGGTCCAAGGCCTTTATCTTTGCAAGCACTCATGTACATATGAGACCATGATGAACATGCTTGTGAACAATAAATGTTTCTCTTATTTTCTATTTCTATATATCCTAATAATATATAATTCGTTATTTCCAGGAGCTCAATTCTACGTTCAATTAAACTGCTAACAGTGATTGTAAATTAAATTGCCTAAATTATTGCTTTGTTAGCTAACTGCATGATTATATGTACATTTCTGAAACCACATAAATTGGACAGTCCCCTTCGATACCAGATTCTCTAAGTTATAATGTTGACATGCATTCTCTGTAAAGCTGCTTTGAAACGATATGTATCGTGAAAAGAGCTATACAAATAAATGTGAACTGAACTGAATTATTTTTTATCTCCCCCTTTTATTTTCAATGGATGGTCATTTTTGACCAATATAAGCTCAGATCAATGAGGTCTACAATCAGTCAGTTTCAAAAATAAATACAAAACCTGACCTAACTGAAAGAAATCAAGTTGACAAAAATATTGAGTCCAATATTTGGTGATAATATAGCATAACGAATATATATATATAAATATAAATAATATATATATTTTTTTTTGTAGGCTGGTCATTTTTGACTGGGAACACCACAAGTGTGACTTTATCTTCTGCCATTTTTGTACAAGATAAAAGCATTTCAAAACAAATTTCCTGGTTAAACATTTAAGCACACTAGTGTGATAAAAAGGTGCATTTTATCATATTTTATTGATTATTGAGAAAATTATCCACAAATACTGCTTTTTTCACTGAAAAACTGAACACATAAGCTCAATGAGGCCTAAGTTCAATCAGTTCCAAAAATACATACAAAACCTGTCCTAATTGAAAGAAAACAAGCTGACAAAAAGAATGAATCCAACAAGAGATTTATAAGCCATTTTTGCAGGCCGGTCATTTTTGACTGGGAACACCACAGGTATAACAACATTTTCGGGAAAATGAAAATCTTCTCAGGGTCTCCGGGTCCCGAATAAAAAAATAAGGGTTATGAAAATCAGATACTCATAACCAACAAACGAGGGGCGTGACATCTTTAAAGTCGTGTAGGCTTATTTAGTGACTCTCTCTCTCTCTCTCTCTCTCACTCACTCTCACACACACACACACTCAGAAATCTGCTGTGTCCTGAAAGAGGACACCAACTTTCAGTGGCTGTAAGGAGGAGAAATTCTTGGGCCTCTTCTCGAAACAGTTCTTGAGCCCAGAAGCACCTGCCATGACCAGAAACAATCCTCAAAACACACATCATGTCCTCACCAACCACACGCATATATACAAACAGTCCCACTTAAAATTAAAAACAGCTGAACAGACAAAAAACAGGAAACTAAAGCGATTCTTATAATCTTGTGGTTGTGAGCGAACCTGAAGGAAATGGTGAGGGCCACTGGTGACGTCTGTATATGTTAGGTGTGGACAAACCAGAAGAGAATTAGAGTAGGGTTACAGTAGGGCAGTGAGACTTTTGGATTTACACTTTTGAGTAGTGTCAGTTTTCATGTTTTATGGGGACATACCATAGACATAATGATTTTTATACTGTACAAACTGTATATTCTATTCCCTAACCCTAAACCTACACATAACAGAAAACTTTCTGCATTTTTACACTTTCAAAAAAACTCATTCTGTATGATTTATAAGCTTGTTACCTCATGGGCACCTTAATTCAGGTCCCAATGGTGACACGAATCCCTTTTTCCACAACTGATGTGTGAGTTGATGAATGTTTATATGTGAATAAAAGCCTAGATTCAGTCTGTTCATCATACAAAGCGATCGTGTCTCTTCAGAAAATTTGGACTACATCGCTCAATTAGTATGGATTAGTTTTACGATCTCTTTATTAACTTTTTGAAGCGTCAAAGTGTCAGTTGTGTATATGTCTATGGAGGGACAGAAAGCTCTCAGATTTCATCAAAAATATCTTAATTTGTGTTCCGAAGATGAACGAAGGTCTTACAGGTTTAGAACGACATGATGGTGAGTCATTAATGACACAATTCTCATTTTTGGGTGAACTAACCCTTTAATGTATTATGAACAAACATGTATTAACAATGAATAATAGTATACTTATAAATTAACATTACCTTAGATTAATAAATGCTGTAAAATGTTCATTGTAAGTTCATGATAACCTGGTAATTTAAATGAACCTTATTGTAAAGTGTTATTAAAAAACATCCATGAAATCTTATAATTCCACATAAATATTCATGATTGTGGATTCATTTATTGGAACAAATAATTTTCTTTTGTTAGAACAATAATACATCTAAACACTGTTTCTGTAAAACAAAATGGAGCATGCAGAGGTCACATAAATCATGTAAAAGTCAAGATTATATTTAACTAGCACAGAATGTGGTGCATGTTTAGATCACGTTTAGGAAGACATGCATATGCATGTGTGACATATGCACGTGACATAAAGCTTTAACATCTCTCAAGCAAATTATATACAAATCCTATACGAATAATGCATGGATTTTTCATCTTGTAAACACTAACACACACACAGTAATAATAGCCCTATGGGAGAAGTACTCATATGTCACTGGTCTCTTCTTGCAGGCAAGAATCAATGTCAACTTTGCCCTTTGAGGTCCCTGGTAGGTTTAAGCTTCACTAGCCTGCTTTTAAGCCCCCCAACCCCTCACAAAATGCATGCATGCCCCCTCCTCACTCCAACAAATGTATTATTGTATTAAATGAGAGGCAACAATTAAGCAAACACAATTTTCCAAGTCTAAATGTTATATGCTCACCTCCACACTCTCATTCACTTCAATTCCTCCATCGTTGTCATCATCTAGCTGCTTGTGAATGTGCCGAAGTGCCTCTAAACTGAAGCGGTCGGCTTCGTTCATACACGGAGGGATGACTATCAAACACGGGTCTGCAGGAAGAGACACACAATTAACCTTTCTACATAATTAAACTCAGCATTCAACTTCTGCTTTTCTACACAGTTCATTCCAAGTTTATAGTACATCCAGATGATTTATGATAATTATAATTTATGGCAATTTTCATGACTTGCTTATGTAAACAAAACTTTCTGCTGTTGAATAATAAATAATCATATTACTCATCAAGTTTTTATCTAACTGTCTGTACATGTGCATGTCTGGGCATTTGTAGGGTTCTGTTTACAGTGGTGTGCTTTCACCGGTCTTGACACGCTTATTAGGTTGCAGGCTGTTGGCAAATGGTGCTGGTATTCGGTTGGATCACATCTTGGCTCTTATTTCAGAAAAGTGTGAAGGAAAACGAATCAATTCTGTTTTAACAAACTATTACTGGAAAAGATCCCTGATTGGATGAAACATCACACAGCACTGAGGAGGCCAGGAACATTTTCCCAGAGACAGACACATTCATCAGAAAAAATATATAAGTATATGAAATTCTTCCTAAAATATAAAGGCAGCTATGTATTTGCTTGTATAAAGACCAATGTATACTATATGAGAAAAGTATAATATTATGCAAAAAATATATTATTTTTATTGTTATTATACTAAGGCCAAAGCAAATAATTAAAATATCAACTGAAAAATACTGAATTATTAGTATTAATTAATATTACATTAAGGTTATGTGTACTGTATGGGCTTATATTCAATTTAAATGTATTTGTAAATTTGTTGTAAAAGAAAAAATAAAGTACTTTGCTCTACCCACTATTACAGAAAAAAAGTTATATTTGTGGGCCTAAATTCAATTTAAATTTATTTGTAAATTTGTTGTAAAATTGTAATTTGTAAATTTGTAAAGTGTAAATTATTTGTAAAATGTAAATAACACTTTTCACAATAACAATAATATAAAAAAAGCAAAACTTTATGTCCTCAAATGGCCTCAAACCCATGCTCTTGTAAAAAAGTTACTTACGAAATAATATACTGTATTTAAAAGGAAGATACTTAAGTGCAAACTGAATTTTTCTTACACCTAGGATAGTTCACCCAAAAGAGAAAATATTCTGTCATCATGTACTCACACTCAAGTTGTTCTAAACTTCTATGATTTTTTCTCTTCTGCTGAACACAAAAGAAGATATTTTGAAGAATATGGGTAAAATAGTTGATGGGTCCCATTGACTTCCATAGTATGGGGCCCTTCAACTGTTTGGTTACTGACAATGTTCAAAATATCTTCTTTTGTGTTCAGCCAAAGAAAGAAATTCATGAAGGTTGGGAACAATTTGAGGGTGAGCAAATGATGACAGAATTTTCACTTTTGGGTGAACTATCCTTTAATTGCATGTTATTTACAATTAAATGATATGTATTATAGTTTACATTAAATGCAATTAGTTGTGTTACTTAACCCACTTAAGTAGGACTTAAGTACATCTAAGGCAAATGTAACCCTTCTCAATAAAATATAAAATGCAAAATTCTGCTAAACAAACTTAAACAAAAGAAGGTCTTCTCTAAATATTTGCATTATGCCTTGCATGTGTTCCCCCATTGGATTGCATAATCATATTTGTGTGCCAGATGTCCCTGTCCACACTCATTTCCATGTGTGGTTTTTTGCATAAAACTCACTTGAACTGATGGGTGACATCACAGGAACACTGTGACAACAAGTAATGTCTAAAAATTACAAATACTGTTTGTCAAACAGTGGGGTCCAAACTTCCATTGAAAATGTGGGATTTTGTTTTATTAAAACATGAAAATGATTGTGGAAACTAAAAACTGTTGTTATGTTATGATGTAAAATTAATGAGAAATATTTGTAGGTCTCTTTATAGGAGATGCTTTATCATGCTGGAGAACATGGTCGTCAGGATGGACACAAAAGTTCAAAAGGTCATTAGAGACTTTCTGAAATGTGTTAACTTAGTTGGTCATGTGCAATGACAAATTGTATTAAATTACAAAAGGATTCAAAATAGAAGCATTTCCACTAGTAAGTAACCTACTTTTGGAGTCCACTGTACGTATCATTAAAAGGAATAAAAACAGAAAACTTAACAACATGTTCAGATTATACCAAAGAAAACAAAAAAGACTGCTGATGATATACAGGTCCTTTTTCATTCAAGTGACATTGCTGAACTATTAACAAACCTCACCTAATACGTGGGCCTATAGTATGTGGCAGGAAGTAACACTGTGCGGGGGAGAATAAATAAAACCATGTAGCAAAAATAGTTCTGAAGAACAAAATGAGTGAAATTAGGACACGGAAATCTATAAATAGATTTTCGTTTCCAGTTGTCAGGAAGTGGTTATCTAAATGACAAAGAACAGTACGGACCTCCATGAGAAATACACACACACATAAACAAACTTCTTAAATGACAGAGGCTGGAGGCACAAGTTACAGATAAAAGATAGACCGCCACTTGCTAAAACTTTCTTTCCATGATATAAAGGCAAGTGAAACTAAAGTCCTCAAACAATCTTCAAACACCACTTTTAACTTAAGCTACAAATTACATGCTACAGATTCCCAGTCTGATCAGTTTCTTCAGTCTATTTTTAATGGTGAAGGAAATCAGTTGCAGCCCTATCTGAAAAATTACAACAACAAAAAATTAGAATACACACAAGTATATAATATACAAGTAATCACACGAGTAGCCGCTGTGATTCGGCCAAAAACATTCATTAAATATGAATGTGTTCATTCATATTTAAATATGAATATATCTATATCTATACAATGCATTATATATATATATATATATATATATATATATATATATATATATATATATATATATATATATATATATATATATATATATATATATATATATATACACATACATACATACATACAACAGTTCTGTCTGGTTCTCGAATCTGATTGGTTGATAGCCATGCGATATTTTAGTGATAACAGCACTCCTACTGCCTTTTCACCGTTTGTATCACTCCGCTTGAAGTGACCGTCATGGCGGCCGATCAAATCAACCGTAATTTTTACAAATACTACTTCTTGTACCACGAACTGTAGTTTTAATAGTTTTTTAAGCGAGAATGTAGTTGTTTAGACCTGAAATATGTGACTCATATTTAATAACAGAGCCTATTTTACAATTTGTTTTGACGTTTTCGGAGATGCGAGCTCGAGTGCGTCAGCGGCCGTTCAGTGCTTCTGTAACCGCCGAGAACAGCTTCATCTCGGCCAGTGCCTCGGGGATTTGCCGTTGGCTCTTATAGTGGTTAAACATGAGACATAATTCAATTTGAGTACATAGAACGGGCAATCTTTGGTCTTATTAATCTATTATTTGTTACAGAGCAAGTCGAATTGTGCTATATTAAGTTTGATAATAATAAACGTTACGTTACATCCTTATATAGCACATGGCTACAAGGCTACAGGCTACAACTAGACGGGACATATCAGACTCTTCTCCGCTTCAAATACGTAAAACATTAAACTTTATAAACATATGGTTTTTTGAGTAAAGAAAACGCTTTACAATTTTTTTTTTCAAACATCAGATCTTTATTTACCGTTGCATTGCACAGAGGAGATGTCCAAACTGCGTGCGCACTTTATTCAGGAGGTGAGGCAGATTAATGAGGCTTGATTGACAGTTTGAGGATCCAATGGAGTTAGGAGGTTTTGTCACAAGCTCTTTAAAATCCTTTTCATTCGTTAAATATTTGTAAAACCCACATACAAGCCTAAATGGTGACCTATTTTTTTTTTAATAACTAGTGCTTTATGTTTGACTGAACTGTACAATTGTGCTTATTTGTTGTTCTAAATATTATTGTTAATAAATATGATTTTATATAAATGTCCATTAAGTAATATGGATTGAGTGAACATTACATTAATACGCCATTAGATGGCGGCAACACTTTACAGGAGAATAAGTCAGTGAAGCACAAGAGACTTTTAAATTTAAAGGAACTTTTGCAAAAGGAAGTTGTTTTAGCGTTGTGGTGTAATGGATTTTATGGAAAATTCCCAAACTGTAAAAAAGGACAAATACAAAGATCGCTTTCCTCAGCGGACATTCAAACGGACTTGTATAAAGGATATAATATTATGGACATCGACTTGAAGAATGAATGTAATGCAATATACCAGACACAGGTAATAGCCTACTCTCTCTCTCTCTCTCTCTCTCTCTCTCGCGCGCTCTCTCTCTCTAATACTGTACAAAATTCAATGTGTTTCAATGAAGCGACTCAACGTTCCTTCGTTACTAGTTCTGAAGCGACGTTTTAGAGTTAGTAACGGAGGCTTGGTCCAACTGTCAAATTGAGATTTGAATCCGTGGCAGAAGGAAGTAGTGCTGCACAAAAGAGGGTTTTAAAGACACTCCGTTGTTGTTCTTATTTATTTACACACTCGTGCCGTCGAACTGTTGTATAAACGCAATATCACACTCGTAGCCGTGCGATATGGCTGTATATCAGCACGCTGTGATTACCTGCGGCCTCGTGCCTACGGACGAATCACAGCGTGCTGATATACAGCCATATCGCACGGCTACTCATGTGATATTGCTCATATATATATATATATATATATACACACACACACATACACAGTGGGTACGGAAAGTATTCAGACCCCCTTAAATTTTTCACTCTTTGTTATATTGCAGCCATTTGCTAAAATCATTTAAGTTCATTTTTTTCCTCATTAATGTACACACAGCACCCCATATTGACAGAAATACACAGAATTGTTGACATTTTTGCAGATTTATTAAAAAAGAAAAACTGAAATATCACATGGTCCTAAGTATTCAGACCCTTTGCTGTGACACTCATATATTTAACTCAGGTGCTGTCCATTTCTTCTGATCATCCTTGAGATGGTTCTACACCTTCATTTGAGTCCAGCTGTGTTTGATTATACTGATTGGACTTGATTAGGAAAGCCACACACACCTGTCTATATAAGACCTTACAGCTCACAGTGCATGTCAGAGCAAATGAGAATCATGAGGTCAAAGTAACTGCCTGAAGAGCTCAGAGACAGAATTGTGGCAAGGCACAGATCTGGCCAAGGTTACAAAAATAAATTCTGCTGCACTTAAGGTTCCTAAGAGCACAGTGGCTCCATAATCCTTAAATGGAAGACGTTTGGGATGACCAGTACCCTTCCTAGAGCTGGCCATCCAGCCAAACTGAGTTATCGGGGGAGAAGAGCCCAAAGATCACTGTGGCTGAGCTCCAGAGATGCAGTCGGGAGATGGGAGAAAGTTGTAGAAAGTCAACCATCACTGCAGCCCTCCACCAGTCGGGGCTTTATGGCAGAGTGGCCTGACGGAAGCCTCTCCTCAGTGCAAGACACATGAAAGCCCGCATGGAGTTTGCTAAAAAACACCTGAAGGACTCCAAGATGGTGAGAAATAAGATTCTCTGGTCTGATGAGACCAAGATAGAACTTTTTGGCCTTAATTCTAAGCAGTATGTGTGGAGAAAACCAGGCACTGCTCATCACCTGTCCAATACAGTCCCAACTGTATTGGACAGGTGTTTTTCAGCTGCAGGGACAGAACGACTGGTTGCAATCGAGGTAAAGATGAACGCGGCAAAGTACAGGGATATCCTGGACGAAAACCTTCTCCAGAGTGCTCAGGACCTCAGACTGGGCCGAAGGTTTACCTTCCAACAAGACAATGACTCTAAGCACATAGCTAAAATAACGAAGGAGTGGCTTCACAACAACTCCGTGACTGTTCTTGAATGGCCCAGCCAGAGACCTGACTTAAACCCAACTGAGCATCTCTGGAGAGACCTAAAAATGGCTGTCCACCAACGTTTACCATCCAACCTGACAGAACTGGAGAGGATCTGCAATGAGGAATGGCAGAGGATCCCCAAATCCAGGTGTGAAAAACTTGTTGCATCTTTCCCAAAAAGAATCATGGCTGTATTAGATCAAAATGGTGCTTCTACTAAATACTGAGCAAAGGGTCTGAATACTTAGGACCATGTGATATTTAAGTTTTTCTTTTTTAATAAATCTGCAAAAATGTCAACAATTCTGTGTTTTTCTGTCAATATGGGGTGCTGTGTGTACATTAATGGGGAAAAATTTAAGGGGGTCTGAATACTTTCCGTACCCACTGTATGTATGTATATATATATGTATATATATATATATATATATATATATATATATATATATATATATATATATATATATATATATATATATACACACATATACATATACACACATATACATATACATATACACACATATACATATATATATATATATACATATACATATATACATTTATACACACATATATACATATATACACACATATATACATATATACACACATATATATATATATATATATATATATATATATATATATATATATATATATATATATATAAAAAAATACACACACACACACACATAAATATTTTTTAAATATATACACATTACAATATGATTATGACAATACGATTACAAATCACAGAAATCGGCACGAGTCTTTCACAATGGCAGTCTTTCGTCTGGGACAGCCAAAAATCATGGAGTGTATCATGGGCTTTAAGCAAGGCTGGAAAACTCTGGCCCAAAAGTTTTTCTCTAACCCTAATCAAACACACCTGAACAAGGTCTTGAGGATTACTAGAAAGCTACAGGCAGTTGAGTTTGATCAGGGTTGAAGCTAAACTATGCAGGAAAATGGATCTCAAGGGCCAGAGTTATCCAGCCCTGCCCTAAAGGTAAAATTTTTGCATATTTTTTTTCAGACAGCGTATGCATCTCTCTAGATTATCATAGGGCTAAATGTAAAATAAATTTGCATTCAGTTCAGAACGTAATCACACAACACGGACAACCATTTTCACAACCAAGTTGTGCAGACCTTTTAATCTAACTGGTAATTACAGAATTGCAAGGGAGAAGCGTCGTGTAAAGTAAATGCATACTGTGAGAGATCTGATATGTGCCTGGGACACTCGGATTACTGATGGATGTCTCACTTGAATAGGAGCAGAAACACTGCTGAAACACACAGCTTCTCACTTCTATCGGCTTTCAGAGGAAGTATGTCGGGATAGAAACAATGTTTACGTGACTTTGTGTTCGTTCATTGCAGGAGAGAAAACACAGAGAAAAACAAATGTGATATGAGCACTCAAAAGAGTTTATGAATGTGGAGGGCTACTGTAAGACGGCCTCTTTCTGTCCAACACCCACACCGGTCCTCTAGAGACCGTAAGACGAGAGGGTGAGAAGTTCAGTCAAACAAACGCAATGAAATGCGACTTTCACCTATCATCTTGCTGCAAACATTACCTCAAAGAAAGAAAAAACGCTATGGGAAAACAAGAATGGCTCATGTGTCTTTCTCAGCAGACTCTGCTTTGAGATGTTGTCATGGAATGGAAATACCAGTTCTGGATCAGGGATCTCTGTTAGGGATCTCCATTGTTTAGTCATGCTTCTAATATCACAACATGTCGACATAGGTAAAACAACTGTGTTGCTTTTGATAGTTCAATAGTGTCCATTCAGTTTTCAAACGTTAGTTGTTTTCATGCCTTTTGCATAATATTTGCACTGCTTTTCATCTTCAGAAAGATCTTTATTCCTCCCCATATTGCATGAGAACTGTGACTTGCTTAATAATGTGGAACAACCTCTTTAAGTAGGGCTTCCATTTACCTAAGAAGACCTGGCAAACTATTTAATAAACATGTCTGAGATATCAGTTATCTAAAAAAAAAGATATGAGAAATAAAACAAACAGACACTTTCTTTGAAACACTAAAATCTGAATGTTTATTGTACTGAAATCCTACTGATATGTCACTTGCATAATAATTTGGAACACAGTGTATAGAGAAAAAAGGTTCTTTATATTATTAAAATGTTCTTCACACTAAGAAAAATTGTTCTTTCAAGAAATGTTCACTGAAAGTTTCTTTTGGGGAACCCAAAATGATTCGTTGGTGTAGTTCATGCATACAGACAACACACAATATGCATGTTGTTCAATCCAAATCTGAATCTGCTCAAAAAAAAAAAAATCATAAAACCAGTTTAAAAACAGAAAGATACTTTTCTGTATACATGGGTGTAACCCATGGGTGTAAACCACATTCACCAAATATACTAAATCCCCTTCGCTTCTGTCTTTCTGAACCTCCAAAAAAGGCATATTATTCCGGCACCTATAATCCTCTGCTTATGATATTGCATAATTCTCAAAATCTGACAAGGTTCACAATCCAGGAGTTCAGACTTCCAGAAAAGGAGACAGAGCTTGTGCACCATTACAGTAGGAATGTGCAGATTGAAGCTGAAACTCAAGACCTGGGTGACTAACCACCAAAGCAGAGAGACAGAGTCTTAATTAGAGCAGATACTTATCTTTGATTTTATAAGCAACACTGAAGATAAGTGTTTGCACTAGAAGAAAAAAGAGAGAAGTGCACCGTCATGAGAGGGAGAACAACCACACATCATCCGTTTGTGTTTGCAGATGATGTGTAGAGATATTAGTCGCACAGGCTGACTTAAAGAGATAGTTCACCCAAAAATAAAAGTTATCCCATGATTTACTCACCCTCAAGTCATCCTTGGTGTATATGAATATCTTCTTTCAGACAAACACAAAGATACATTTAAAAATATCCTGTCTCTCCCAAGCTTTATAATGGTAGTGAATGGGGGGCCTGTTTTGAAGCCCAATAAAATGCATCCAAGCTTAGATGCCTCTCACAGTTTGAACAAATAGGGCTGTGCAACAAACTGAAGCTCCTCTTTTCTTATATCGAAATCCTCAAACACTTCTCTTTAAAATTTCTCGTTTTAGACTTCTAATTCGTGACCGGTGTTTTGTTTTGCTCTATCCTCTGCGCTTTCGCGTTTCAGTGCGTCATGCGTCAGGTCAAAGGTTACTCTCCCGCCCCAAATCGATGCATACGGCCGTCTGGAAGTTAGTTACTATAGTTAAAGTTTTAAATATGGATATTTTTCTTACAAAAACCCATTGCTTTGCTTCAGAAGGCATTTACTAACCCGCTGGATTATATGATTTTATGATGGATGGATGGATGGATGCTTTTTTTTTTGGACTTCAAAACAGGCCCCACATTCAATACCATTATAAAGCATGGAAGAGCCAGAATATTTTTAAATATATCTCTGATTGTGTTCATCTGAAAGAAGACCTAGGATGGCTTGAGGGTGAGTAAATCATGGGATAATTCTCATTTTTGGGTGAACTATCCCTTTAAACATAAGGACATCCAGTGAGGTCCACACTGTCTGAGGGAACTTCTCTGATAAGATCAGTCAGTCAGATGGGAGGAGGTCCACCCACGTACCTTAACCGCCTAACTACAAATGCAGAAGTCTGAACTGACAGTCAAAAAGTCAAAGGGGTCATAGCAAGTCGACCAAGGTTTGGTAATTCATTACTTTGATTGCTATATTATTAAAGATTTTTAAGTTTCACTGGCCCCACCACAAAAAGATAATCCATTTTACTTTTAGTGATGAATTTTATATGCACCAGACATGCTTTCTTTAAGAAGTAATAATGGAAATGAATGGAAAATGATAGCATATGCTGCAAAACATGGATACTGGATGTTTATTAACTTTCAACCCACTCTGATGATTTCAAGTTTTATATCTACAGTGTACTAGCTAGCAACACAATGTTAATGTACTGACATTTAAATACGTACAATCTGCAACAACAATATTCATTGTAAGATTTACTTCTTTTACTGTTGATTTCTGTATGAATTTAAAATACTGCATTGAGAGGGAAAATATGAAGTCAGATGACCTGATGACTGCTTGTCAAAATGTGTTACATACTGTATGTGTGAACTGCTGGTTTATGTGTTGCTTGTGTTTGCATACGTAAGAGGAAACCTGTAAAGTTAGGACTGCCCAGTGCTCTCAAACTCAGAAAAAAAAAAGGGGGGGGGGGGGGGCAATACTGTAGATAACTTACAAAACATACTGTGAATAGTTAAATATAAAATAATAAAAAATATATGAATATGAAAACACATGCCTGGTTAACCTAGCATAAATGTATTTGGTTATTGTGATATTTGCATTTACGTTGACATAAGAAAAACAGGTCTAGTCAAACAGTTCTTTATTAGTCTGACTTTTCTCGAAATAGCATCATCATTGTTGATATGAGTAACATTGTGAATATTGTGAGTAGGCAACCTTCTTGAGTTCCTGTTTAAGAACTGTTACTTCCTGTTTGTTTGGAACCACTTCCTGCAAACTCTCCTACAGATTCTCTATAATGCCACCAACACAATTATGACTTTAGCACTTATACAGGGAAATACAACAGATATGTTCAACAAAATGAGCTATACCACACTGACACAATCTTTACAGAATCTGCATAGAGTTTCATTCCTTTTTTATTTTCATTTCAGCTTTACAAAAGGCTTACATCCAGGAATTTCTTGTCAAATTTTCCCCAAGAGCATCTGGGCTTTATTTTCCAATTGTTGAAGAAATTCTGCCACTGATGGCAAGTATCCCTCAACATAAAGTATAAACTTTCATGAGACTGAGAAGGTACAGATGGTGCAAAAGCATTATAAGTATGCAGAAACATTATATTTTAATGAGAATGTGGCAGACTTCAGATTAAGTGACCCGAAATACAGTGTCTATGTCAGCATGATAATGTATTTGAGCAAAATGGTAGGTTGAATGAAATGATAAAACTCCACTATAACACTTCCATTATTTCAGCATTATGACAGTACACACCTCGCTCACTGTCCAAAGAGATGACATCAGAGCATGATGGATTTAACCTTTGACCACATCTTAGGCGCCACTGGATTAAGCCTTCAGTCTCTCCAATTAGCCGAACAGAGTTATAGCGGAAGTGCAGCACATAGCAACACCGCTACAGAATGTGTAACTCTAGCGGTTTGTGAAGTAGGATAAGCAGCCCTTGAGAACACACCTGTTTTTGGGGGGCCTGCAGAGCTGGATTACCACTAACCTCAAAGCATACGCTGACTCATCTAGCACTTCAGCCCACTGTACCCACAACGGAAAGTAAATCTCAATAAAAGATGGCTTGATTTAGCATTTCTCATTTAAAAACATAGTTTGTGAACCATTGATTCTTAATACTGTGTGTCGTTACCTGGATGATCCACGCCTGTTTTGTTTGTTTGTTTGTTTGTTTGTTTGTTTTTTATGTGATGGTTGTTCATGAGTCCCCTGTTTGTTCTGAGCAGTTAAACTGAGCTCTATTCTTCAGAAAAATCCTCCAGGTCCTGCAGATTCTTCAGTTTTCAATCATTTTTTTGGATATTTGAACTCTTTCCAGCAGTGACTGTATGGTTTTGAGATCTAACTTTTCACATTGAGGACAATTGAGGGACTCAAGCACTATAAAAAAAAGGTTCAAACATTCACTGATGCTCCAGAAGAAAACATGATGCAATAAGAGCCTGGGGTGAAAACTTTTGAAGTTTAAGTATCATTTTTTTTATTTAGTACTGATCTTCGGAAGCAACAGAAGATATTTTGCATGTTTCTCAGAAGACAAATAAGTACAATTTACCTTGATCTTCAAATTCAAATGTTTTCACCCCCCGGCTCTTATTGCATCGTGTTTCCTTCTGGAGAATCAGTGAATGTTTGAACCTTTTTTAATAGTTGTGTTTGAGTCCCTCTATTGTCCTCAGTGTGAAAAGATGGGTTCAAATATGCAGAAGATGCTGGAAAACTGAAGAATGAGCAGGACCTGGAGGATTTTTTTTTTTTTTTTTTTTGAAGAACATTGCTCAGTTAAGCTGTTCAGAACAAACAAAGGACTCGTAAACAACCATCACAAAACAAAAACAAAAAAAAAACAAAAAAGACGTAGATCATCCAGGTAACAACACAGTATTAAGAATCAATGATTCACAAACTTTTGAATTGGGTTATTTTAATAAATTCAGCTTTTGTTTTTTCTTGTCAACTATATATATTATATATATTTTATATTTATATCTATATTATATATATATATATATATATATATAAACATCTTTTATGTAAAATATCTTACTCAGGATATATATATATATATATAAAATTTACATTTTCACAGATTCTGCAAGTGGTTCACATACTTTTTCTTGCAACTGTTTATGAAAGGAATATAAATTGGTTATTGTGATATTTTGTGGTAGGCCTATATATACACACACATTTTTAAAATCTCTTATGTTCACCAACACTGCAATTATTTGATAAAAATACAGCAAAAAAGTAATATTGTGTAATATTATTACAGCTTAAAAAATGAATTTTCAGCATCATAACTCCGGTCTTCAGTGTCACATAATCCTTTATAAATCATTCTAACCCTTAAATGCATACCTCAGGTCTTTAGTGACCCGGGACGTCATTCACTACCCTCCTCCTCATTCATTTTTTAAAGTTGAGGTATTCCTCAATCAATTCATTGTAAAGAATATAAAAAGAAAAAAATCATAAAATTATAAAAGAATGCCTATTTTTGTATTCATTTTTTGTAAAAATTGTATAGGGTCGCAAACGACCCGAGGTGTGTATGAGTGTACGTATATTTTTTCTGCACAACAATAATTGAATCTTAGATGACGGAATAAGTACAATTCAAGTGCAATGATTTGGTGCTTAAGAAACTTATTATCAACGATGAAAACAATTTTGCCGTTTATTATTTTTGTGGAAACGGCGATAATTTTTTTTTTCTTTTTTCAAGATTCTCTGATTAATAGAAAGTTCAAAAGAGCAGCATTTATTTCAAATAGAAAACAGTAAAAACACTGTATTGTAGTGATGCATGCTGCGAAGCTGTGAGAGAAGGAAATATTGTGCATTATCATCTGATATTATGCTAGTGCCACTCCTGTAATACTCACGGTAAAAGCATAAGAAAACATTGAGGAAAACTGGGTGTGATAAAAGGGCAAGTGATGTCTCTGTCATATACAGCTTACTGTAGACAAAGTGTTGTGAGGCATTCATTGAACTAAGAGATAAAGAAACTCAGAGTGTGACAATGAGACGTTCATTTTTCTCCACTGCTTTCAATGGTTTGTGAGCTGGTTGTTTTTCTAGTGACAGATAAGTGACAGCTTTTCTTCTTTTTTTTTTTCTTTTCAGTAGAATGCACCCTTTCTAAGCACTCTGTATCTGTCTGTGTTGGGCTTCTTTGCAAAGCTAAGATGTAAGACTTGCAGAGTCTGCCATCTCCCTCTCTCTCTCTCTCTGACCCTGAAGAAGAGGGAAAGTCCCTGAAATGAGAGGCCACTGCTATTCCTTTCATCCAAAATATCTCTTCATCTCCTCACCCATGAACAGCACCAATTCAAGCTTTCATAATACATGTATTATGAAAACATATTATTAAATAAAAGTCTGCAGTTTTGGACAGAAAAGCAAAAGCACATATTGTAAAATAATTGATTTGGAGTACATTTTATTGAAGTACATTTTATAAGAAAATACTATTTCAGTCTTTCTACTTCATTTAATTTAATGCGTTACTGCCATTTCTTTGTAACCGTTTATGAAAATTACAAGCAATTACTGAGTGAAAATTGTTTTTACACTTTTTTTCTAGTGTGAATGAGTAAAATGTCTGTCTATATGTTCTCTCATGCACCTTGTGAGTTTAACACCATGGCAATCTGATAGACATGAGCAGTGGCCAGTTTTCCGCCCAGGCTATCGATGAATACACACAGCTACTCTCTCTTGGCATTGTGCTGATGCCTGACGCTTACATCATTACTGAAGAAACCGATGTAAATAAAACTGATACAGATGTTTGAACAAACAGTTCTGTTTTCATCACTCGCGAAATGTTACTGTGACAGTGGAGATTTGAGACGTTCTGATGCGGGTATAAATACAGAAAAGAATGAACAGAGACAAATGTAACATGACCTTTAGGAGAGGAAAGCAGGCTGTAATACTGACACTATATTCTATAAAATATCTCAACGAACCCTACTTGGATTTGTGGACTGCATGCATTCTGTGTGAATGTGAGAGCGTGTAAAGGAGTGTGTGTGATTGCACAGAGATCAAGGGCATGTAATCTTGGGACCACAGCTGGACTAATATGTGTCTTTATTATCCTCTGTAGTGGGTCTTAGCACCTTCATGTCATTCCCTTTTTAGCATCATGCCAACGGATTTCACAGCCGAGTGTTTGGCGTGTCAGGCTCCCCAATGTGATACCTTTGTTATGTCGTTCTAAATCACAATCCCAAATCATCAGGGTTACGAGCCATTCAAAAATGAACTGAGAATTCTACTGAAACTGCAAATCCATTCATGAATTTTAATTTAATTAAAATTGGTTTTCAGCACTAAAACAACAACGACAACAGCAAAAAAAACATAATATGTTTGCAGAGATTTAGGAAACATGCTAATTCGCCTACTTGTTTCTCTAAAAACAATGCTACAGAGAGTTATTCTACTTTGAAATGTGTCTTCAATTGTCGGAAGGTATATTAACCAAATAGTATTTCAACACACTGGGTTGCCATTTGGTGGAAAACACAGAGTATTGTAGCCACAGAAACCAGTAAATAAACTAGGTCAGCGATCGCACATTCTACCTGACCTAAAAAGCCTCGGCATCCATGTAAAAGGCTCTATGTCTAGAGGCATATTAACATGTATAAATCTACTCAACTTATAGTGTAAGGCAGGGGTCAGCAATTAAGTTTGGCATCGGACCAAAAAATAATTTCACCACTTGATGGCGGGCCAGAACATAGTCAAAGGATAATTTGAATTAATTAATGAAAAATGCAACTAGAATTGCCTGTGACAGACTGTTACAGTGTCTTTTGTAACTGGTAGTGAGCTGTTACTCTGTGTTAAATCCTGTAGTAGGACAGTCATTAACAAAAAACCACATTTGTGGCTGGATAATTTAATAAAGTGGAGTAGTGACCTGGCAAGTATCTTCATTCACCAACTTGCAAAACAGACCGCCTTGCTAAAACACACATATGTTGGAGATGCGGAATGGATAAAAATAACTCAAATAAAAGAGGACTTGAATAAGCCCATTAATGGCATGTTTGAGTCATGCTCTTAACAAACTATGTTTTTATTTCCTCTTTCCATATTGTGAATAATAAATGCGTATCATTTTTATTTGCTTGTTACACAATGGAGCCTAACATATTGTAATAATTATTTGATGTAGCCTACTTTTACACTCAGAATTATTCCTTGGCATCCTCACGTACTAAACTGCATTTATTTTAAATTGTTTGTGTGCTGGAGGTAAGCTATTACGTCATGTGCAGACTGATGTTAACATTTAAGCTAGCTGGTGAGAAAAAAATGGCACTATCGAAGAGTCTAAAGAGGAGAGTTGACAGCAAAAATAGGGCATACAAAGAAGAATGGAAAGACAACTATGTGTTTATCTTACCTATCTTTTTCTTACGTCAAAAGATAATAGAACCCATTATAATCAGTGATATTGACTAAACACTTGATGTGTCGCGGTGCGACGCGAGTCACCCAACAGTAAACTGATTCCCCATTCTGTTTTTGAAATAGCCCAAGTGCTTTGCAATGGTTGGTTTGTCGCGTTCAGCGTAGACAGCTTTTAGCTGTTGCGGCGCGATGCGAAAAAAGTCACGTCTGGTATAGACACGGTGATAATATTAAACGGCACCACGTGACGAAGATCTATTTCAGAACCAGCCGCTATCAAAATAACGCGGGTGCGGGACAGATATTATTGCTGGCGGGCCTATTTTGGCTTGTCACCTTCCATTGTCCATTGTGCTCATTCCTGTTCTCAAACTGCCAACCCGCGTGAACTTCCAGTCTGAGGAGGAGGTAGCAGGAGACACAACCTTCTCCAATATTTTGAATTTGGACTGCAGTACCCATTTCAACCACTAGCTTCAATATTACATACTGCACCTTTAATATAATCATCTAATGTCTTATGCAGTGGTTCCCAACCACATTCCTGGAGGCCCCCCAACACTGCACATTTTGCATGTATCCTTGATCAAGCACACCTGAATCAGGTCATCAGCTCATTAGCAGAGACTCCAAGGCTGTTTCTCAATTCCAAGAAAACAGAGAACGGACTTGCATTCTCGTGGAGTCCGGTCTTGCCAGGCGACCTTGAAAGAACGAACTCAGAAAGACACAAGGACACAGAACTCATCATTTGAGAATTGAGATGTGCTGCAATTTTGTTGCTCAACTGACTGTCCCAGCATATTATAAGTAGCGGCTAATACACAATAAATGCAACATAACATCACAAACAAAATGTCATAACCTATTAAAAGATTTCTTTCATATTATTAAAGACATTGTTTTCATATAATTTTATATCTTTTTATTTTACCGCATGCATTTATGAAAATCTAGCCTGTGTGTTACATGCTTTGTCAATGTTAAGATTCTTTTTTATATTCCAATAAAAATACTACAGGCTTTCTTCAGGTTATCACTTTATTAAAATTAAGCAAAACAAACGGTTTACTTTCACGAACCGTCAAGTATATGCGAGCTTGTAGCGGGAATCTCATAAGTGAGAACAAGAACTTTAAAGCTTACAGGCTTCCGTACGTCGACCACCCGCAGCGTCTTCTGGGATTTTTAACGGTTCGATTCCCCCAAGACTGCATTCGATGCATCCTCGACATCAAGAACACATCCAGGTACTTTCAAGCGTCCTCTGTTCTTGCGTTCTTGAGTATTGGAACTGACCTTCGACGGTTGATGATGACGTAGAGCAAGAACACAAGGACACAAGATCGCTGAAGAACGCATTGGAGAAACGGCACAAGACCAGAAATGGGTGCGTCAGACAAAGGAGACATGGAAAATGTGCAGTGTTAGGGGGCCTTCAGGAACGTGGTTGGGAACCACTGGTCTAATGTAATATTAATATATTATCTTTACATCTATATCTATATCTCTCTACAAGCGTTTGGGTTTGTAGGCTTTTTTAATGTTTCGTGTTATTTTTATATATTTTAAAAGGTATTGTATTACTGTGAAGGAAAAGTTGAATTTTCAACATCATTACTCCAGTCTTAACTGTCACATGATCCTTCAGAAATCACTCTAATATGCTGATTTGGTGCTCAAGTAACATTGATATGACAATGTTAATATATTTGATCTTGGCGTACTAGATCTACTATGCATGCTGCTGCTACAAAGCAAGTATGACTTGCAAATGCCAACAGATACATGAATAGGCATAAATAAAGTCTAGAGCATATCTAGACAGGTGGAGCTGGGGAGGTGGAGGGGACAGCTCTGATGTCACGCTGCAGGACAGCTTACAGCAAACACTGAACCAGACTATTTAAACCTTGAAGAGGCAATTTCATTGGCTGCAAGATCAGCAGAGGCCAATCAGCTTGCCCTATGTAAATGATGCAATTGCTATCAATTACATTTAAAGCACCTATCAGTCTGCGCTATCTGGAGATTTGTGATTAAACTGGATATTTATTTAACACAAATCTTTTGTAACATTATAAATGTCTTTACTAATGCATCCTTGCTGAATAAAAATATTAATTTCTTTTAAAAAAATGATCAAATGTAAATTTCTGTGTGGCGAACTCAATTCAAATTCACACTCATGAACTGACAATTTGCCAAATTTTAAATTCTTAAAGGGCACCTATTATGCAAAATTCACTTTTACATGGTGTTTGACCATAAATGTGTGTTGGCAGTGTGTGAGCAAAACCACCCTAGAATGAGAAAAATCCACCCAGTGGTTTCGTCACTGTGACGTAGAATTGCGCTAAGCCCCACCCACGTGGTTTGATTGACAATCTGGTTTTGGCATAGACCCCGCCCTCGGTGATCTGTCAACCATCCTCCATTGTTTCAACGACAGCCGGTAATGTCTCCTAAGAAACATAAGTGTTCTGTTGTGGGATGTAATAATGAACATAGTAGTTTTCACTTACTTCTGACATCAGAGCCACTGAAAACGCAGTGGATGGATTTTATTTGCGAAGGAAAGGCGCCACTCAAAATTCCAAAATACGTTTATGTTTGCGCAAATCATTTTTTGACTGACTGTTTTGAGAACGAGGGTCAATTCAAAGCAGGTCTTGCTTCAAAGTTAATCCTCAAGTGTGGATCGTTGCCTACTGTTCACGATCCAACGTCACCTCCAGAAGAAGTAAGTGTATTTAATGTTTTTTGAGCAAATAGTCATTTCAGTCGATGTCAGCCAATTCAATAACAAATGCGTCTAAAGTTGTTGTCGTCGTCGTAGAATGTCTGTGTATATAATTTAAACCTTGTTTGTATAGTGTGTATCCACACGTATATATATATTTTTTAAAGATATTGTATTAAAAACTGTGTATGTTTACTTAGCAAACGTTATCACAGTATTTGTGTTTGTAGTTTCAAAAAATTGCACGAACGTTATCACAGTGTGTGTGTGTGTGTGTGTGTTGCACATCCATAATTGCAAAGGGGACGCGATTAAAACTCTATAAGTACATAAATGTATCAAATAACCATTCAGAGACGTCCTGCTCCATTCTCAATTGTGTTTCTTCTGCCGGAGTCTCTTCATCATCTGGGTCTGATTCCGGTTCAAACATGTACGGCTGAATGCCATACAAAACAGCGGGTCTCTCACTCTCAGCCATTCTGCTTCTACCGACTGTTTATTGCCATAGGTATGCAAGTTACGCCCTCATCCAAAGGCAGGGCGGGGATATGCAGCTCATTTATATTTAAGGTGGTACACACCAAAACAGCTCTTTTTAAAACAGGCCCCAAAAATGACATTTTCAAATGGTTATAATAAATTAACTGTGGGGTATTTTGTGCTGAAACTTCACAAATACATTCTGGGGACACCCAAGACCAATATTACATCTTGTAAAAAGGGGCATAATAGGTGCCCTTTAATTTTGCCCAAACCTGTAAGTCATTCACATCAAGTTTGTACAACATGGCTGCATTATACTGTGTAGAAAATCTGACTGAAACATGGTAGAATCAATGAGGAGTGCAAACAAAATCCATAAAAAAAAGAAATAAACATACTTCAGACAGGAGGATGTATGTTTATTTCTGTTTATTTGGCTCACCACCTGTCCATGTCTTTACTCAAGGAATTGTATGCACTTTCAGCGATTCTCTTGTGTCTTCCATTACAAAATGCGCCATTTCCCTATGTATCCTGAAATGCACCAATCACATTGTGAAAGCAGCTAGTCAGACCAGGCTAGAAATGACAAGTAAACCTCAGAACACAGCCACATCCAGCGCATCACAAAGAACTCCTTCAGTCCCTCTAGAAAGAATGACAAAAAACAAGCTACACAGACCAGCTCAATAAAATGACCTACATTTCCATTGGGGACAATTTTCTGCATGAACTGAGATACCAGTTGGATGATGCAAGCCTTCAGAGAATAGTTTCAGTTAAATTAAAACATTACTCTTGCCATTTTATTCGTAAAAGAGACTGTTCTGAACTTAGATAAGCACATCAGCGTCTGGAGTCCCATCATAGACACATGAGAATATGTGCAAACTTACAGTATGTGGATCTTAACTGCTTTTTCTTGACAGTCATCTGGAGACTGAGAATATAAATACATTTTATCAGTCATGTTTGCAAAGAAAAATATTACTATTGCTCATATAGGATTATGTATTTAAACAAACCCCTTGCTCTAAGTATTAAACTTAGACAACTTATCTTTCAGCATAAATGAGTCATGTTACTATGTTTCAAAGCAATCAGGCTTACTATTTTTGCCTGATCGACAATAAAACAGAACAAATTAAATAGACTTACATTGAAACAGTGTGCACTGCAGAGTTATTCTCATAAACAAGAATATTATAGATTACCCAAATAAAAACCTTATTTTCAATTGGATCACAGTGATATTTAGCCTGGAGCTAATAGAAATATGTGTTTTTTTCTGTGCGTACTAATGTAAACCCTCAGGGATTCAATTAATTACCCCAAGTGAGAATAGTGTAGGTTAAACTCTTGATGATGGCAGGAAGCAGACATGGATATTCCCAAACTGTTACTGAGTACCCAAAGGAATTGATGGCATCTAGTGTTCCATATAAGCAGACGTGTGTGAATGTGTTCCACTAGATCTAATCGGAAAGCATGATCAGACCCTTATAAATACTGTCAGGACAGTCTAGATTATGACGTCTAGTTCTAGCACCCAAGTTTAGACCGCGATCATAATCTTTTGATAATATAAAGCTTGAGAATGTGAATACATAATTGCATAAATAAACCTGTGACTGTACCACTTCCTTACTGAATAAATAAATACTTGGTCAAATAATTACAAATTTAATAGAGAAGAAATACAGTGTGTAAAAATGTTGTAAAATTCAATGTAAATTATGATTAACCCAAAATTAAAGCTTCTGTAATCATCTACTCGCCCCCTGAAAGATATTATATAATATATAATATATATGCCCTAGTGACTTTGAAAATTCATTACCTGAATGGAAAAAAAAAAGAAAAAAAAAAGTGTACTGTTGAATGTACTGACAAGCATTAATGGTAAACTAAAATATACTTTAGTGTCATTTCTATTGAACATTGTATGTTATGCATTTAAATATATTTGTAATTACACATTTGGAATGAAGTTGCAATTTGGTACAGTTAAAATACATTTACTTTAAATGTCAAATTTAATTAACACACTACAGTTCAAATTAAAATCAAGTACTTTTTATGTGCTTTAGCATTTTAGTCAAAATAAGTGCACTTTAAAGCATGACAAAAATTAAAACAGTTATTTAAAATGTACTTTAAAGTAAGACTTTAAATTTGACAATACAAACTTTTTAAAAGTGTATTTCTTCTAAACAATCATGAAATGTACTCCAAGTACACATAAATTGACTTTTATTTCATTGATATCATATCTGCAAGTACAGTCTTGTACAAATATACTTATAAGATTTGAAGAACACTACAAGTGCATATTAAAGAATATTAAATGCACTTCTTTTTCACAAGGGTTTGTCCATAATGAAAGTCAGTGGGGTCTAATATTATTTGGACCCCAGTATTCTTCAAAATATCTTTAGAATAAAGAAAATTGTACAGGTTTGGAACTACCTGAGGGTGATGATGACAGAATTTACAGAATTGATCCCTTTAAGGCTTTTCTGTGCGTTCTTGTTAATATTGTTAAGATCATCATGTCAAACAGTAATGATATCTACAGTACTGAAAAAAAAAAACATATACAAGTAAAAAAAAAAAAAGTGAAAGTGACGTGACGTGACGTGTAGCCAAGTATGGTTTTTGTACTCTGCGTTTCACCCATCCAAGTGCACACACAGCAGTGAGTAGTGAACACACACATACACCGTGAACACACACCCAGAGCAGTGGGCAGTCTTTTTTTTTGATGCAGCGCCCATGGAGTGATTGGGGGTTAGGTGACTTGCTCAAGAGCACCTCAGTTGTGGGTAATGAGAGTGGAAGAGAGCGCTGTTCATCCACTCCCCCCCACCTACATTTCCTGCCAGTACTGAGACTCAAACCCGCGACCTTCGGATTACAAGTTCGACACTCTAATCATTTAGACCACAACTAGGTCACATTTAGGCCACAACTGCCCCATTACTTTTCAAAAAGTGTGAATAAATTACTTGTCCAAAAACTACTTGAGTAAAAGAGTAGCTTATTTAAAACTACTCATGAGTAGTGAGTACTGAATTGTGTATTCTGCCCCCATATAACCACTGTACACTGCAATTTAAAACTGTAGAAAACACTGTAAACACTGTAATTCACATTCTCTTTTGCTGTTTGTCAGAAAGAAGGAAGAATATCCTCTATATACAGTTTTAATTTTGACTTTTAAAATACATTACTTATCAGTGATTAAAATGTATCTACTTCCAAAAAAACAGGGAAATACTACAGAGATGAAAAAGTTACTTTCAATACACAGTACAAAAATACATTAAACTCATTTATAAGGTCTTAATGAACGATGAGCGAGTTATTGTCGCACTTAAAATATCAATGTTCAGAACAGCGCAAAGAATACAACGTATGAAATGGATCAAACAAACAAAAAAAAACTAATGTTTAACTAGTCTTTTTTTTCCTTATTAGAATGATTGAATTGGATCAACAACATTGGTTAATAAAGATAGATTAAGGACAATTCACACCGCCCCGACGACGGCCAACAAACGCCAACAAACTCGTCTGTTGGAGTTTGTTGGTTTGGTGTGATACCCCTGTTGGCGTTTGTTGGCCGTTGTTGTTGGCGTTGGTCGGAATCGGTTTTCACCCGACTGAACATGTTTAATCGGCGTTTGTCGGGTCGTGGAATGTCTGCGCGGTGTGAACAGTTTTCCAACAGACTGCAACCAACTCTGACGTAATCTGACCTGTTAACGAACCGTTTCCATGACGATGAGGGAAGTCCCCTGCAAAGACAGCTATTTGATCGCGCCCGCGCCTCACGCGCACACAACAAAGCACTGGAAACGTGACATCGCAGCTTGTTCGTTATAAAAAATAAAATACAGTTAATATATATATATATATATATATATATATATATATATATATATAAAAAAGGTACAATAGTCTATAGTGCAATCCGTGCCATTCAGCAAGAGCAGCTGCTCCACTTCACCGAAAGAGAGAGGTAACGTTATAACCACCATGAGAGCAACGCAGGTTTACCTTCAGTTTCGTTTTTTAATAATTCGTTTTGACTTGTTTAGCTACATGGTTGTATATGCTTATGGGTCTCGTTAATAAAAAGGGTCGCGCTAAAAAAAAAAGTTTAAAAACCGGTATACCAACCGCAGCGCAATAGGTTACGATCAGATCGATGGCTACAGCGCTTCGGATTTCAGGTTAGTATTTTTGTTTTGCCTCAATACTTTAATACAATGAAAATATATATGATACTATATTATTAATATAGTAAACTAACCTGACATATTGTTAACATGGTTACTTGTGTAGTTGTGGAATTTTCCCAGTCAGACGTCACTCGTTGGTCGGTGTTTGTTGGGGCGGTGTGAACATGACAGTTTTTTCTCATAGAATTCTAAATCCAACGGCCAACTTGTTCGTTGGCGTTTGTTGGTGTTTGTTGGCGCGGTGTGAATTGGCCTTTAAAATGCATAAAGTGTACTTGTGTAATTTAACATTTAAATATTGCAGGTTTGCGTAATATTCCGAGTTTGCATTTCACTTATTTTTATTCATTTTGAGGAATACTGACTCCGTTTTTGTATACATGATATGAGTAAATGCATGCTCACATTTAGTCTAGAACTGCCATCATGTTTACACAGTGCACACAACTCCTCTGCACCTTACTCCAGATTTCTCTCAACGTGAGGACAGGAGAGGTGTCAGTCCATAAATGGGAAAACTTGTTAATTATTTGTTATTTACATTGTTACTACTTACATTGTGTAGGCAATGAGGGTTTGCCCTTAACTGCATTGGGGGGCAAAAATCACATGTTTAAAGACACAATGCTGCATAAAAGCAGAAGTTTAACATACCAGCTCTGATCCACCACAGCCCCACGTATTAGAGGTGCTCTGATGCTGCTTCCAGAGTTTTAATAGCTCTGTTTGTGTTAAGACAATGTCTATGGAAAACAACTGCCCGGGCAGAGAGTTCCTTTTAATAAGACCAGATAACGAGATTAACAGACAAATGAATGGAAATGTAAAGCGACAACAACAGTGTTTACAGCAGTGCTGCTGCTATTACTGACTCTGTGACTTTGCGATGGAACCAAAGATGAGTGACAACTGACAGCTAAACTCAACCATCCAAAACGTTTCTATCTAAAACCTTTTTTTAAGTCAGCGTGAAAAGTAAATTGTGACAGTTTCCCACACTGTGATGTGAAGCGGCTTATTGAAGGTGAAAAACGTCTAGGATGGGACTTGATTTAGTCTGTAAATCCACTAAAAATAAAATTTAAAAAAAGTTTGTTTCAAGTCGGCACAACAAGAACAATAAATTAGCTACATTTTGTCACAAATGTATCAAGTGTATGAACACTGAATAATTTATATTTCTTACTCATTGCTTAATTTTAATTTATATTTTTAACTATTTTAATGTATGATTTTAATAATAACAGGTGTAAATTGGTATAGTCCTGGCTCAACTGCTGCCCCCCTAAAAAGATAAGACATTACTAAAGGAAAATGTTAACTACTGAAATAAGTTAAAGACAGGACAGTCTTTTGTTTATTGTTAAAGATGACCCAAATTCGAATGCTGATTTATCACATCTGAATGAGCATGATGCCGCTCTGTCGTAACATTTAAGCATTTGTGTAAATCCATTTATCATGCATATTATTAGATTCAGCCTCAGTGCTAAGAAGGCACTATTTAGAGGATGATAAACATTATATGACAAGTAGTACACACAAACTGAATCCATCGAAGCATTAATTCTGTTGAAAAGGTCAAGAAACACCCTTGTAGGCCTATGACTTTGGATTCCACTGATGTCAATCCCACTAGTCCAAGACAAAAATGTTGCATTACAAGTCTGTCTACAATTGAATGGCTGACGTGACAACCAGCATATGAAAAGCTGCTTTCACATTATTGCTTACTTCCTACTTCAGATTTATGTAATAATACCTCTTGTCTAGACATTTTAAGGTTACATTAAATTACAGTTCCCAGACTCAAAATTCCAGGACAGAGTGTCCCTCTAAGAGGCAGTTTGTTTGTTGAGAAGCTAAAGAGTCTAAATACACAAAGGCATTTAATGTGAGAACGGCCACGTTCACAGGAATATAAGGGGATTTCATCTGCCAACTCAACAAACATATACAACCTCAATTTCCAAAGAACCTCCTGAGAGATTTATGTTAGTAGTATGAGGAACTGTGACTGCTAAATGTGGTAAATATAAAAGAGCTGTTTTCAGTCACTTAAAAAAAAAATGTTATGAAACAAATCATTTTAGTAAATATCTGTTAGCCACCATTCACTATCTGATTTAGCATTTTTAAAGGGTTAGTTCACCCAAAAATGAAAATTATGTCATTAATGACTCACCCTCATGTCGTTCCAAACCCGTAAGACCTCCGTTCAAAAACATAAAAACATCATCAAAGTAGTCCATGTGACATCAGTGGGTTAGTTTTTGAAGTTTTTGAAGCATCAAAAATACATTTTGGTCCAAAAATAACAAAAACTACGACCGGGTCTGTTGTCAATCCAGGTTCACGACTCTGCAGTGACGCTGCTGACTTAAGACGCTGTTGACGTGTTATCCGGTGCGCCCAAGCTTCGTTTACAGTCTGAGGGAGACGCACACTGTATTCAAGCTATTCTACATTGTTTGTATTTTGGTATTGCTATATTTTTTTTAAAATGGTGCGTAAGTGTGCATGTCGCAGATGTCCTAATCGCCAAAAACAACGACGTAAAAGTGCATTACCAACACCGACAGATGAAAGGATTCAATGGAATCAATTCAATGGAATCAATTCAATGGAAAGGATTCCGGAAGAGAAGACAATGCTGAATAAAGTCGTAGTTTTTGTTATTTTTGGACCAAAATGTATTTTAGATGCTTCAAAAACTTCTAACTAACCCACTGATGTCACATGGACTACTTTGATGATGTTTTTATTACCTTTCTGGACATGGACAGTATACCGTACATACACTTTCAATGGAGGGACAGAAAGCTGTCGGACTAAATCTCAAATATCTTAAACTGTGTTCTGAAGATGAACGGAGGTCTTACAGGTTTGGAACGACATGAGGGCGAGTCATTAATGACATCATTTTCATTTTTGGGTGAACTAACCCTTTAAAGCAGGGGTCCCCAAACTTGTTCCTGGAGGGCCGGTGTCCTGCAGAGTTTAGCTCCAACTTGCATCAGCACGCCTTCCTGGAAGTTTCTAGTATGCTTAGTAGGACCTTAATTAGCTGCTTCAGGTGTGTATGATTAGGGTTGGAGCTAAACTCTGCAGAGACACCGGCCCTTCAGGAGCAGGAATGGTGACCCCTGCTTTAAAGGATTAGTCCACTTTTAAATACACTTTTCCTGATAAATTTACTCACCCCCATGTCATCCAAGATGTTCATGTCTTTCTTTCGTCAGTCGAAAAGAAATGAAGGTTTTTGAGGAAAACATTCCAGGATTTTTCTCCTTACAGTGGATTTCAATTGCTACCAACAGATTGAAGGTCAAAATTACAGTTTCAGTGCAGCTTCAAGGGCTTTAAACAATACCAGATGAGTAATAAGGGTCTTATCTAGCGAACCGATCGGTCATTTTCGAAAAAAATACAACCGTTTATGCTTTATAAACAAAATATCGCCTTGAACGTACTTTCCGCTTACGCATTCTTCATAACGCTTACGCTGAATGCTATTCAAGTTACGGAAAAAAACGAAACTGGTGCCGCGTTCTTTCCATAAGTAGAATAGGGAAGGCGTAGAACATTCAGCGTAAGCGTTATGAAGAATGCGGAAGCGGAAAGTACGTTCAAGGCGATATTTTGTTTATAAAGCATAAACGGTTGAATTTTTTCGAAAATGACCGATCGATTCGCTAGATAAGACCCGTATTACTCATCTGGTATCGTTTAAAACCCTTGAAGCTGCACTGAAACTGTAATTTTGACCTTCAACCTGTTGGTAGCCATTGAAATCCACTGTAATGAGAATAATCCTGGAATGTTTTCATCAAAAACCTTCATTTCTTTTCGACTGACGAAAGAAAGACTTGAACCTTGGATGACATTGGGGTGAGTAAATTTATCAGGAAAAGTGTATTTAAAAGTGGACTAATCCTTTAAGAGGTAAATAAAGATGAGAAAAATTATTTTGACTGTTACCCTCTGTGACGAGCAGGGCGGGCGAGAGCCGTGAGGGAACGGCGCGAGGCCGGTGACGCGAGTGATAATGAGCGTCACCTGCGAGGCGTGCCGGCCTCGAGTCTCTCACGGAGGAGCTCCGGAGGCATAAAAGGAGGAGCGACATCAGTGAAGGACGAGAGAGGACCAGGCCTGGACTTTATTTTACGTTTTATTATGTTTGTGTGGCCGGCAGACGTCCGCGAGGGTCTGCCGGCATTACTTTCGTTTTGTTCTTTGTTTATTTTATATTAAAGTTTTGTTGAACGTTCGCCGGTTCCCGCCTCCTTCTTCCCACATCTATGAACCGTGTTACATTGGTGCCGAAACCCGGGAGGAAGGAGGGACATGCTGTCGAAGAGCCCTCGCTGCTGAGGGGGATCGCGGTGCTGCGGAGTTCGGGCAGCGCGGGAGTGTGTGTAGACCGCGAGAGGCTGCCCGAGGCGGTGGTGCTGGAGCCTTGTGAAAGGTGGGACGGAGACCCGGATGCCGTGCTCCTGGGACGAGGTGGGGTGGCTGCCGTCCTGGACCTGGAGGGAGCGGAGGAGTCGCCGCCGTCTGCCGTGGGCCGGAGCCTGCTGCCGTCCGCCATGAAGGGGAGGAGCAGGGGACGGGGACTCTCTGCCGGCTGCCCTCAGTCGGAGGAGCCATCGCCGGCCGCCAGGAGGCGGTCGAGGATCGGGCCGTCCACCGAGCGTCCAGTGCCACCGCATGGCACCGCGAGGAAGAGCCTCCCGGCTGGCTGAGGACCGGGCGGCAGTGTGTCTGGGAACCGGACCAAGAATTTTTTTTTTTTTTTTTCTTTCTTTTTCCTCTCTCCTCTCTCTCGTCCTGTCGCTCCCCTTGCTTCCGTCTCCTTTCTCTCGTCTCGTCTGTCCTTACCCCAGGTGCTGCGGCCGCCGAGACAGGCCCCGGGGGGAGTAAGCGCAGTCGCGGGAGTACCCCCGGCCTGCGAGGGGCGTTGGGGGTATGTGACGAGCAGGGCGGGCGAGAGCCGTGAGGGAACGGCGCGAGGCCGGTGACGCGAGTGATAATGAGCGTCACCTGCGAGGCGTGCCGGCCTCGAGTCTCTCACGGAGGAGCTCCGGAGGCATAAAAGGAGGAGCGACATCAGTGAAGGACGGACGAGAGAGGACCAGGCCTGGACTTTATTTTACGTTTTATTATGTTTGTGTGGCCGGCAGACGTCCGCGAGGGTCTGCCGGCATTACTTTCGTTTTGTTCTTTGTTTATTTTATATTAAAGTTTTGTTGAACGTTCGCCGGTTCCCGCCTCCTTCTTCCCACATCTATGAACCGTGTTACACCCTCATATACAGTGTCCCATTGAGAAAGTATGTGAAACTATCGTCTGTCTGAAAGGAGTGTGAAAGGGCAAGAAAGGGTAAAAATTATCTTTCTGAAAACGTAAATAAGGCAATAAATTAGTAAGGAACTGCATTTATTAAAAAGGGATAGCTCACACAGAAACACAAAAAAGGTCAATTCTGTCATCATTTACTCACCCTCACGTCATTCCAAACCTGTATGACTTTATTTCTTCTGTGGAACGTGATATTTTGAGAAACGGTTCTGTCCATACAATGAAAGTCAATGATCACCAAAACAGTTTGGTTACCAATACTCTTGCCAAGACATGCACTTCAGATGTCCCACCTTATCAGCGGTAAATGATGTCAGAATCTTCATTTTATGGTGAACTATCACTTTATTGACACTGGTTTATAGACTGAATAATACCCTGATTAAACAACACAGATAAAAAGCACATCAACACTCATTTCAAGTTTGCCAGTGATAACCCGGTCTTGATAATTCACAAAGCCAGTGAGATCAAAATGACCTTGTTTGGAAAAAAACAAATTGCTGTACCAACAGACAAACTTTATCTCAACCAGGATAGTGAAAGTTGTACAGTTTAAGGCTACTACGAATTACTTGCAGTCACTAACGGAACTGAGTAATGGATTGTACAAATGCATTTTAGAATGGTCAGTTTCAACTGAAATATGGCCTGAAGTAACCAGTTCATCATGTAGGACATTCATAACATGGGAAAGACAACAAAAAAGACACACAGGCTGATAAACAAATGCATCTAAGCCTCTAAGACAAAGTGTATTCAAATTATCTAAAAGACATACAAAAACAATCGACCTTTCACTCTGAGCACATTTGTTATGATAGTCATCTGTGCTACAGGAAATTCCTTCATTACTGTGCTTACAATTGGGAGACCTTCTCTGAACAAGTAGCTCAACACATGCCACTCACAAAGACGCAAGCAGGGTCTACTCATAATAGCTTATGTGTTCTTTCTTTAATTCTCTGGTGAAATACACAAGAGTTGTATCTTTTTCCCTCGCTCTTTCTAGCGTGCACACATGTATATTCACAGTGGCATTCTGTAAAGCAGCAGATGACCACAGTCCGGATGGGATGTGGGTCGTTGGGTCAACACCAGCGGGGCTGTTTGACTCACAAAGAGCTTAAAGTCACACTCCCAGCACACACGCACATAAGCACAACGCCGCCAGAGAAAAATCGCCAAACGTCTACACGTGTGCATGCATACAAACAGCTCAAATTCTCATTTAGCATTTTAAACTGAAATCATATACACTGACAATCAAATATAACTTCACATACAATGAAAAACATTTGTAATTAAAAGTGAAAATAGTGCTCCAATAAAAACGTTTATAGATCTCGTCAAAAAATTTTATGCTGCTTTTTATTCTAATTCTGTGCATTCTTCTAGTGTCATGCACGTTACCATGGTGGTGTTGTCTTTGCGTGACATATACTGTTAAAAGGCAATTATGATGGCCTACAAGTCATCACGTGGCCGTCCATTGTCCACCTGTCATTATCAGCACATTTCACATGATCAAACAGTAATGGCTCAGGATGGTATATTGACTTATATACAGTAGTCAACATTTGAAGTGGATCAAAAAAGTTGTCCTAAGAACTCAGTTGTCCAAAGAAGAAGGTTTTAGGACAACTTTGATGAAAAGTTTTGATCCACTTTAAAAGTCTACTACTGTAGTTTACATACATAGTTAGAAACCAAAATGCATCATATCTTGTAGCATTATCATTGTATTTTTTAATAGTAAAGTTCTGCCAACCACAGCTGCTATTTTTTTTTTTTTTATAAGACTGTATCTGAAAGCTCATCTGAGTTCCACTAAGCAAAAGAATTCCAAGAAATCCTAATATTCCTCATGACGACTACACCCTTATTGATATAGTGGAGACTCAACAAAGTACACAAAACTGTTTAAAGCAGCCTGTGTAAATATGTATTAAGACAAGCGCTTAATTTGTGCGCTTAATGTTATCTGCCTATAATCTGGACTGCATGTATCCCCGTAGGCGTCACGGCCTACTGCTCAGGTTTGACAGCTTTCATTTAATTTGATATCCACTGATGCTTGTGCATATTCAGTAAATGAATGAGTAAAGTACAATTCACAAGTATACATGCCAACACAGCTGCTACATACACTGTTACACTACATTCACTGATGATATTTAATTTTCAGTTAACTAAACTCAGTGGCTGGAGAACAATACTGAAAACACTGCCCTCTCATTTCTCAAGTCCTTATAACGAACGTGTGTGTGTGTGTGTGTGTGTGTGTGTGTGTGTGTGTGTGTCGGTCGACTCATTTGGACCCAGGTGAAAAAAAAAAAGTATACTTCTATAATGTACTTAAAGTCCTCTATTTTTCCACACTAATTTTGTACTTAATATTCTAAAGCTTCTTTTTTATTACTTAACATAATCTTAAGAACATCTAAGTGTACTCAACTGTGCTATTTAGAGACACCATGAATATGAACTAAAATGTGCTTTTAACATACTAAAGTAACAAAACACTTTAGTGCATGATTTTTACACTAATCCATTTTGATGTTTGCATCACATAACTAGCTCCATATTTTTGGCTTTTCTGATGTATAGTAAACTTGCTTGGTAGCTCATGGTACAGCATTGCACTTGCGATGAGGAGAGCTCCGGTACGAGTCCCATAAAACACGTCACAATAAAAGACTTCAAAGACTTGTAAAAGCAAGCAAAAAAATAGATGGTTGCTGCATCGGTTAACACTGGCAGTTAATAAATGTAGGGTTTAATGTAGATAAAATGTTATTTATAAATGCAACATTAACCTTTTAATGCCACTCAACACGGATAGTTCATTTCCGAACTTCAACAACCAACGTTGTCAAATTAACAGTTTCAGATAAAACTGAACATGATTTTAGTGCCACTCACTGGACATTTCACTTTCAAAGTGTCGCAACAGGCACCTTTTTCCAATGAGCTTATTGGGTTGTCAATGTGAAAAACTGTAATAATACATGCTGGGGATTGAAATATGACTTCTTGGCTACAAAACACAGGGGTAAAGACCACCATTGACAGTATGTTAATTCTCAAAATGTAAATGCATCAACCCCTCACCTGAGTTAAGAAAACCCCCAAGTGTCATTGCACTTGAATTCATTTTCCTTAATTCAAGGAGTTTGTTGCAGCTGTGAACAGTAGTGCAATTCATTACAAGTGTCCATTAGAGTGCACTAAACTATGGCAACAGCTGAAATAATTTGCCCAAGGGCTTTCATTTCTGAGGAGTCAATTATCATTCGCATGCAGGTTATTTACCCTCCTGATTAAGTTTGCATGACCAAAGACCTGGACTGCATTCATCATATGAGCAGTTCGTAACTCGGTACAGACAGCAATCTGTCATCTCACCTTGTGTCCTCAGCAAGCGCTCTGACCAGACTGCTGCCCCTCAGAAATGATTCACTGTCATTAACGGCATGGCTAATATTGGGAAAACAGCTGTGGGGTGATGAACCAAGAATAAGCTGACTGACTGAAACATTCATGTTTGTTTATACATAACTATCAGTATGGTACAAATCCCAAGCCTTTGTTTGGCTTCTTTTTGTTTTTCATTATTTTGTATTTGTCTGATATTTAAAAGATGCAGAAGTGTCCCAGAAGATCTCTTTCTGTAGATCAAATGTGTCAATTTAAAGGATTAGTCCACTTTTAAATACAATTTTCCTTACTCACCCCCATGTCATCTAAGATGTTCATGTCTTTCTTTCTTCAGTCGAAAAGAAATTAAGGTTTTTGATGAAAACATTCCAGGATTATTCTCCTTATAGTGGACTTCAATGGCCTCCAAACAGATGAAGGTCAAAATTACAGTGTCAGTGCAGCTTCAAAGGACTTTAAACGATACCAGACGAGGAATAAGGGTCTTATCTAGCGAAACAATCAGTCATTTAAAAAAAAACAAAAATACAACTATGTTTTATATAAACAGATGATCGCCTTGCGCGTGCTTCCGCTTTCCGCATTCTTCAAAAAGCTGGCACCACGTTCATTCCGTAAGTTGAATAGGAAAGGCGTTTCGCTACATAAGACCCTTATTCCTCGTCTGGTATCGTTTAAAGCCCTTTGAAGCTGCACTGAAATTATAATTTTGACCTTCAACCATTTGGGGTCCATTGAAGTCCAGTATAAGGAGAATAATCCTGGAATGTTTTCATCAAAAACCTTAATTTCTTTTCGACTGACGAAAGAATGACATGAACATCTTGGATGACATGGGGGTGAGTAAATTATCAGGAAAAGTTTATTTGAATTTTAAAAGGTTTACTAATCCTTTAAAGGTGCCATAGAATGCTTTTTCACAAGATGTAATATAAGTCTAAGGTGTCCCCTGAATGTGTCTGAAGTTTCAGCTCAAAATACCCCATAGATTTTTTTTAAATTCATTTTTTAACTGCCTATTTTGGGGAATCATTATTAAATGCGTCGATTCAGCGTGCTTCCCCTTTAAATGCTCGCGCTCCCGCCCCCGAGCTCTCAACTCTATAATACATTGCATAAACAAAGTTCACACAGCTAATATAACCTTTAAAATGGATCTTTACAAAGTGTTTGTCATGCAGCCTATCAGATCATGCAAGTATAGTATTTATTTGGATGTTTACATTTGATTCTGAATGAGTTTGATGGCACTCTGTGGCTAATGGGCTAAAATTACACACTGTTGGAGAGATTTATAAAGAATGAAGTTGTGTTTATGAATTAAACAGACTGCAAGTGTTTAAAAAATGAAAATAACGGCTCTCTTGTCTCCGTGAATACAGTAAGAAACGATGGTAACTTTAACCACATTTAACAGTACATTAGCAACATGCTAACTAAACATTTAGAAAGACAATTTACAAATATCACTAGAAATATCATGATATCATGGATCATGTCAGTTATTATTACTCCATCTGCCATTTTTCGCTATTGTCCTTGCTTGCTTACCTGCATAAAGTCTGATGATTCAGCTGTGCAGATCCAGACGTTAATACTGGCTGCCCTTGTCTAATGCCTTGAACATGAGCTGGCATATGCAAATATTGGGGGCGTACATATTAATGATCCCGACTGTTGTGTCACAGTCGGTGTTATGTTGAGATTTGCCTGTTCTTCGGAGGTCTTTTAAACAAATTAGATTTATATAAGGAGGAGGAAACAATAGAGTTTGAGACTCACTGTATGTCATTTCCATGTACTGAACTCCTGTTATTCAACTATGCCAAGGTAAATTCAATTTTCAATTCTATGGCACCTTTAAAGAGATATATACAGTCATCTCTAAATTCACAGGGCCCAAATTATTTTTTTTTTTATTGGAGGGCTCAATAGTAGGCTATACCATAGAAGACCTTATTGGGCCACCCTCATTACAGGGCCTTGGGGATGACAACATTCCCAGTTGTCCCACCCATGATGACAGCCTTGTATACAATAGCGATAAACATACAGTATATCAGAGGCATCAGTTAATCTGCCAATATTTAGACATTTCAGAGTTTGTCGCTAACCAGTGAGTGGGTGACTCCTACCACATCAGTTTTGACAAAAACCTTTTTATACCTACAATAATCAACTAGAAGTAATATAATAATCCAACACAAATATTAAAAGTTGATTTAAAAATTACAGTTTGAATGGGCATTTCTGAATCTTGGGCTAGTTAACAAATGCATATGTACTTGTACCTAATGAATGGTCACTAAAAAAAAAAAAAAAAATGCAATTTGTTAGCCATAACAATGGAGTAGTTATCTGTCACTACTAGGATAGTGAGTGACTATAGAGACTAGCAGCAAAAGCACTAGTGACTGGCTAAATAGACACTATAGTCACTATTAGAATAAATGCTAGTATAAGAAGTTACTACTGAAAAAAAGATACTAGTCACTATTGTATTATTTATTAACTACTTATTAAAAATAACAAAAATACTAGTAACATAAAAATAGATACTAGTTTAAGCAATAAATGTTAAAATGGCTTGCCACAGTCACATTAATGAAAATAAATGTATACTGTTTCAGTTGCTTTCTGAATATTGTATAAAATAAGTGAATTTTAAGGCGGCATTATATCAGCCAGTGGCCGTGGAAAACCCCATCTTGTGGTTTTTCTCTCCATGGAGGTGCTGCCTGCTGACTGTGGGGTTCCCTCCTGCTCTCTCATGCCAAGCGTTTATTGGTGGAGCAGCAGGAATTCCATATGGATGTTGTCCTGACCTTCATCACTTTCATAAGCAGTCACACATACAGAATACAGATTCTTTCGAATCATCCTGAAGTGATGCGAGGCTGAGAGAGAGACCTGCCCACCATCAGGACCCACGGTGCCGTGACATAACATGTCAACATTCCCTCATCAAAACAGCAGTGACAATCGAGCAGAGCATCAATGCGTTTATCGTGTGTTACTAAAACCCCGTCCATAAGGCGAATAGAATAACGCAGGTTGATTGGGTTTGTGGTAGGATACAGAAGTCTTACCTGTAGGAGCAACAGCTGCTGTTGCTGGATCAGGAGTGACTCGGTTCGACAGTTGACTCGTGTATGAACTCTCTAAGCCCAATACCGCAGAGATGACGAGTCCACGCAGCAACAGAACCGCTGCCCCGGACAAGAAAGTCATGGTGTGCAAAAGCTTTCAACGAACAATAAATGAATAAACAAGAGATCACACAGTATTTTCACCCAGCGGATCGTCAAAAACGAATCACAAGAATGAAGCGTGTAATTTCAACAGTAGTTACACAGAAAGCAGCGAGTTTAAATACCCGAAATAAACGAGAAGATCCAACCTGTAAAAAATGTATCCAAAAAGAGAAGTAATCCAACCTAAAAAACGATCTACAATGCGTCCAAGACGTCAAAAGAAGATCGCGAGGTTAAACTCCATCCAAAAGAGATGGTCAACTCTTCTAATATGACACATTGAAATAGACATCAGAGCATTCAGACATCAGATACCAGACAGGGTTGGAGGATCTGGCTGTATCCTACTTTAGGATCCAAACAGATGAGTGCAAACTGACGAGGAATCCCCGTTTTAAATCATAGTCCCAAGGAGATGCATTTTCCTGCTACAAAATACCCAACTGGGTCCAATGCAATATCCTAATTCTACACGGGAAGTAACCGCAAACAGTCGCGGTACATCCACAAGAGCCGGCAGATATCCAGCATAGTAAACGCTTCTCAGAATGCGAGTGTCAGAGCCCAGTGTGCCGTTTAATCCAAATCCATCGGGACCATCCGAAATACACGTGTGTGCAGTTCATGTCCAAATATTAACCGAGTTTAAATGTCAAGTCCGCATGACTGCGCCTGAAATGAGGGCTCAGGTCTGCCCACTGCCTTTGCTAGTTGATGCAGAAACTAAATTCAGGGGGGCGGAAGTCCGTATGCAAATCATTTGACAACAGGACGCCGGCAGTTTGATTCTCCCTCTTCGCTGTTCTCGCCTAAAACTCTCATATAGCACAAAGCCTGCAGCTCGTGTGAACCGAGCGGGCTGTGTGCGGCAACACCGAGCTGTGTGCTTGGCTGACTATCGGTATGCACAAGAAAGAGCACGAAAGTTGTTCGGGAATTCTGGCGCCTCCCGGAAACAGCCCGCTCTATTGTTCATCACTTCCCACTTTTATTTCTCCCACCGTGACACGCAACAATTTACACCCTGAGAATCATCCAAGTTTTCCTCCTCGCAGTGGGCTGCGATTGGTTCATCGGTCCCAACATGGCAGAATCTGATTGGCTGACAGCGAGAGAGAGACGTGAGCTTTGAAGGCAGACGCGGTTGAAAGCAGGCAGGCAGATAATGGGTGTTTTCTTGTTTTGTGGGATGTTCATCTGGAATATGATTCTGATTCTGACAAAGGATTTTTCCTGTCATACATAATATTATGTGCATACGATTCAGTATTAAAGGTGGAGGTTTGCTTTATGATTTAAATCCAGAATAGACGAATCAGTCTTAAAGGTGCAATATGTAATATTTTTGCAGTAAAATATCCAAAAACCACTAGGCCAGTGTTATATATTTTGTTCACTTGAGTACTTACAAAATCCCAAATGTTTCCAACTATTTGTAAATCGTGAGAAAATTGCGATTTTAACCAAGGCTCCGGGACGTTTGAGGAGTCGCCTGTCAATTGCGTCATACCCGCGTTACCCTCGGTTTCCGAGGGTACACCAAAAACACTTTAATATATTACACGTTTTAGTAGAAAAGGGAACAACGGTTTTAATATAGGCCTATTTATAGACAGAAAATTAATTATCGCCATATAACTCAACACATTTAGTCTTACTGTTTAAATCTAATTTTCTTGATTTTCTGGGAGTACCATGCTTTACCATGCCTCAAAGAAAAACACTACGACTTGGCAAGTTCGACTCAGGAGAACGGTCTCCTGTGGACGGGAGAACACAAGTCTGGTGATTCTGCAAATGGAACAGCAGCGTACTTGATAACGTCACTCAGCTCGCTCTGGCTTCTCCGGTATCTCTGCATGTATCTTTTAGCCAACAATAAAACTAAATGTGTTATAGAACACCACTCTGCCCCTTTTCGTTTTATTTAAAAAACAAACAAAAACATATTAATAGCCTCAGGCAACGAGTGATTGATTATCTGCAATGTCTGCATATTTATAACAAAACGAAAACAACCCTGCCTCTTTTCGTATATATTTCAAAAAATATAAAACAATACTATTTGTGCGTAGCCTACTCTTATTATCTTCACTGTAATGAAATGAAATAAGCTATAACATAAAACACAACTCTGTCTCTTTTTGTTAAATGTCAGGTTTAATGATCAATAATAGCCATTATAAAAGGTATAAGAATATACAATAAGAAATAAAGCAAACAATTCAGTCAAGCGTATAAAATCAGCGCTTTAGTAGGATACAAAAGTTAAATAGCCATATATAAAGTTATAAAACGTCAAGTTGCCCTCAGCCAAAACGGAGCCAGCGGCAAACGTCAGAAGGACTAGCCGAGGTAAGGCTGCTCTCGGCTGGGCACATGGTGATCCGGTGATCGCCTGGATCTCACAACTCCGACAACGTAAGATTACATTTTCAGAAAGGCGCTATCTTTATCAATAAACCCGAAATTTGAGCTTTAAACCAGCACATTCTCGCCTGAAAATCTCTTAAAACTACATATCATGACATAATAACAGTAATATGTTTAAATTATGCGGGTTTTCTCCTTTACTATGATGCTTGCTGGTTAGTGCAAGATGCATTCTGGGATACCTGGCTGTCTCAAGTCTGCACAAGTCACCTCTCGATGCATCCTCGATAAAAGGGGCGGATCAAGAACACATCCGGGGATTTGAACTGAACTTGGCTAGATGCGAACTTTGAATTGGAACAGTACTTGGACAGCGACTGATGACGTTTCACAAGAACACAAGAGCACAAGTACAGACAAGTACGCATATTGAGAAACGGCTATAATAAAAGTTCTGCTGCTCCTGAGGCATGTGTTGCACAATCCCTGCAAGTAATTTTATGTCTAATAGATTCATAAATTCCATGTTTTATGTAAAGCACTTTGAATTACCTTGAAAATTGTTGTTGAAATGTGCTATACAAAATAAACTTGCCTTGCCAAATCAAAAACTCATTTTCATTTCATAATGATCAAAAGATTAAAAGATATATGAGGGTTTTGTAACAAATAATAATAGGGTGCACAGGTTTCATGTTTACCCCCTTGTATTTAGATAATTAGAGAGTTTTAGGGCACAAGGACACGCTACAGTACATGTGCATGTAGCACGTTAATCTAACCACAACATGGCTTTCTCTGATTCTGCACTGTTACCCGCTAAAATGTCACGGTTCCTACACATGATAACACATGATGTACATAAATAATGAACACATGTCAAAATGAAAAACACAGATACTTACAAAACCAAAAGCAGGAAAGAATTTGCTTTAACATTTGCTGTTGCTTGCTCTCCAACAGTTGTAAAATGCCGGAAATGTTTATCGCGAGATCTGGCAACAGTGATCGAGAGCTAACATTCAAGTCTCGCGTTTCCAGTGGTCATGTCTCAGTAGAGCCACAGTTGCCATCTAGTGGTTGATAATTGTAATTGTAAATGTATTTAACTTAAAATTAAATACAGTCATATATGTGTGTGGTATTATATGTGGTGTTATATATATATATAAAAAAAATATCGTATAATATGTAGGATTGTGTGACAGGAAAAATAAGCCTTTTCCAATTGTATACTTGCATTTGATGGTATATCATGAATCCCACAAGCTTTGTGGATGAAAATTAATTAACACTATTTTGGTTACAGCCAAGCCGTAAAAATTAGACTGTAGATTGCCTCGATTTTGCCGGGTGGACTAAAAGCAGACTGCACATAGCCTATCCAATTCAGAGCTAAATCGTGACTACAGATAGATCATGTCATGAAATGCCACTTACATCTTGTTGTAGAAATCATTGATATTGTAAACATGATGGGATATCAACCATCTCATGAACTTCCTGTCCAAAAAAATACAATACATCAGGACTGACTATAGGTGGGCTACATATAGCCGGTGTGACTACGAGCTAAATTGTGGCTATGCACAGCCTAGAACATGTCAAAGATATGAAACCAAACAACTTGTAATCACTGTTGACTTTGCTTACATGATGCAATATCATACATCTCGAAAGTTATTTTGGCAAAAACGACATGTAACCAAATTAAAGATTATTTTGGCTAAAAGTGGGTTACACATAGCACGGTGAAATGACGGCTATTGCTTGCTGGGATCGCTCCAGCTGCCTCGTTCAGCTCCCAAAACACTCGGTCCTGCTCCGCTTCACACTACAGTAACATTAATAATCGCATCCATGAACATGATTTCTTCCTGAGTACTATGCCGATTATTTCCACCGGCCGTGATGTGAAGACAACATGTCCCAAGAATTCTGCGCTCAAACTTGGCATCATCAAGCTACGCCTTTGTTTTGAATAGGCCTCTAGCAACCTCTAGCAGACAGAAAATATTACATATTGCACCTTTAAAAAAAGCTGTTTTCTACATGAAGCAGGTTGCCTCCTCATGACCGCAGCCATGTTGACATCACATGACCAACATGCAATTGCTAATAATACATTCAATTTATATAGTACATGTACACTCAAAGCAAGTGAGCAAAGCAAACGTTGTACACTACCCAGACATTCCACCTCTCCCAGATGTTTCGGGAGTCTCCCACATATTGATAGCGCCACTGATGACAAAAGAGCAAACAAGAGAAAAGCCCCGTTTTCACCTATGAAATGTGTTTTCGGTGGTCCAATCACAAGTGGTCATCCAAGACATATTACCGTTTACCAGTGGCGAAGTAGAATTTTAATTTTGGCTGGGCCTGGGCAAAAGTGAGTGGGCACTTTCACGTAGGGTCTTTCACCTTCCTACATATTCCTTATCCACCTTATTCCTGACAAGCCTACAGCATTTTTTAATTATAGGTGGCACTTCCGGTTTGGGGAACTTCCATTCTAAAAGACTGAAACGAATCATTTCAAATCAAGATTGCCCTACAAATAAAGCTTATCCATCAGTTAGACTGAATGAGCTGTCAATTTTCCTTCATGTTTTGTTTTCAGACAGCATGAGAATAATGTAACACTTGGTATTTAAACGGGACATGTTATTAGAAGAATATCTATGGCAAGAGCTCTTTTCAGTTGCTGCATTTTTCTTCATGATTATTTTCTTTTTTACCTTTGCATTCCGAAAAAGGACAACATATACTGCACATTTGTGGTCTGTTCTCCTCAAATCCTCAAGTCTCTTTCCAGTTTTGTTTTCACAGGTAAATACAATTTATTATCTGTCAAAATGACAGAAATCAATTTGAAATAGTATCATGCAATGCTGAAGTTAATGAACATTTCTGATTAAGGAAATACATAATACAGATATGTATTACTACAGTTATATTTAACCCATCTGTTGTTGCTGTGGAAAGAATTGCACTTTTGGGGTTATTCATGGTCTGTTGAAAGTACCTTGTTGATGCTTTTAGACTTTTAAATGCCCTTTTAATGTTTGATGGTTGAAGGGTGAGTAGAATAATGTCATCTCATTGTACCCAGTTTAAAAAAGGCGTATTATTGTGTTCATAGAGCGAGCCTTTCACTGATTGTTTACAGCTTAAGGGAAGTTACACCCATAATTCACGAAAAGCATCATGGGGCATAGGAATAAGGTGGATAGCCAAAAGCAAACTAATGGATTCAATATTTGGGTAATTTCAATAATTTTTTTCCTTTTTCTTTTTTTAATAAACCGCAGTACAGTAAAACTACCACATCTTCATCACAAACATGTTTGTAACTGTGTAGGGAAAAAGCATGTCCAATGTCAACATAACCAAAATGTATTCACAATAGGCCCAAGCACTGTTGCAGATTACAATACTCGAGCTATAAACTTAGAATAAAGCTGTGTAGAAAGAATCTCTCACGTCTGTTCAATTACAAATACATAACACAGATGTGAACTTTTATCAAGTGTGAATTAAGTCATACAACATCGACAAACAACAGCACCTAGAATAGCTACAACAACCCATCCACATACAAAATAACACAAAAAAGATCTGATTTTCAAAACAAAATGGCTTACCTGTTATGGAATGAACCAGAGACTCTTGGGATTGGAATTGAAAAGTGTTGCCGTTACCTGCGGGCTGATTGACGGGCTGATTCTCTCCCACATCAATGCATTTTTTTAAAAGTATTTTTTAATAGAATTTTGCTTAAACATCACTGCATAAACATGACACATTTTTTTTATAACTGAATGGATGAACACCAGCTACAGACAGGCACAAATGGCCTGAGGCAGCCTGGATAACACCCAATTGCCTAACACAGATGTCAATCAAACTCATCAAGCACAGTGGTTCCCAACCGCGTTCCTGGGGGCCCCCCAACACTGCATATTTTGTATCTCTCCTTTGTCTGACACACACATTTCAGGTCTTGGATTCTCTACTAATGAGCTGATGATCTGAATCAGGTGTGTTTGATTAAGGAGACATGGAAAACATGCAGTGTTGGGGGGCCTCCAGGAATGTGGTTGGGAACCACTGCATTATTTAATTTTATACTTTAATAAATATAGTATTTGTACAATAACTGGGGTGCCTATTCATGATATAGTGGGTGGGCCAATGCCCATCAGGCCCGTCCGTTATGCATCTCCTGTGACAACTTGCGTTCGGATTTCGTTGAGACCCTCCTCTCTTATTTCGTCAGACGAATTGGGGTATTGCTACCTCTCTAAAATGAGTTTTTGCAGGGTGGGATGTCTGCACTACTATTCAAAAATTTGGAGTTAACTGGAGTTACCAAAAGTAGGAGATTACCTCGCAATTGAACAGATCTGGAATGTTTTTGCGAAGAAGACTGGTATAATAAAATCAAGGATGCTTCAACTAAGTATGAGTTCAGGGGTGTGCACACTTATGCAGTTAGTTATTACAAGTTTTTTCATTCAGAGAACAGCATTTATTTGAAATAGAAATCTTAAATGTTACTGTCGCTGTTAATAAATGTAATGCCTCCTTGCGAAATCTTACTGACACTATACTTTTGAATGGTAGTGTAACTACAAGCCCGATTCCAAAAAAGTTGGGACACTGTATAAATTGTGAATAAAAACAGAATGCAATATTGTGGACGTTTCAAATTTCAATATTTTATTCAGAATACAATATAGATGACATATCAAATGTTTAAACTGAGAAAATGTATCATTTTAAGGGAAAAATAAGTTGATTTTAAATTTCATGGCTTCAACACATCTCAAAAAAGTTGGGACAAGGCCATGTTTACCACTGTGTGGCATCTCCTCTTCTTTTTATAACAGTCTGCAAACGTCTGGGGACTGAGGAGACAAGTTGCTCAAGTTTAGGAATAGGAATGTTGTCCCATTCTTGTCTAATACAGGCTTCTAGTTGCTCAACTGTCTTAGGTCTTCTTTGTCGCATCTTCCTCTTTATGATGCGCCAAATGTTTTCTATGGGTGAAAGATCTGGACTGCAGGCTGGCCATTTCAGTACCTGGATCCTTCTTCTACGCAGCCATGATGTTGTAATTGATGCAGTATGTGGTCTGGCATTGTCATGTTGGAAAATGCAAGGTCTTCCCTGAAAGAGACGACGTCTGGATGGGAGCACATGTTGTTCTAGAACTTGGATATACCTTTCAGCATTGATGGTGCCTTTCCAGATGTGTAAGCTGCCCATGCCACACGCACTCATGCAATCCCATACAATCATAGATGCAGGCTTCTGAACTGAGCGCTGATAACAACTTGGGTTGTCCTTGTCCTCTTTAGTCCGGATGACATGGCGTCCCAGTTTTCCAAAAAGAACTTCAAATTTTGATTCGTCTGACCACAGAACAGTTTTCCACTTTGCCACAGTCCATTTTAAATGAGCCTTGTCCCAGAGAAAACGTCTACGCTTCTGGATCATGTTTAGATATGACTTATTTTTTGACCTATAGAGTTTTAGCCAGCAACGGCGAATGGCACGGTGGATTGTGTTCGTCAATGTTTTCTGGAAGTATTCCTGAGCCCATGTTGTGATTTCCGGTTTTCCGGCCTTGACCCTTATGCACAGAGATTGTTCCAGATTCTCTGAATCTTTGGATGATATTATGCACTGTAGATGATGATAACTTCAAACTCTTTGCAATTTTTCTTTGAGAAACTCCTTTCTGATATTGCTCCACTATTTTTCGCCGCAGCATTGGGGGAATTGGTGATCCTCTGCCCATCTTGACTTCTGAGAGACACTGCCACTCTGAGAGGCTCTTTTTATACCCAATCATGTTGCCAATTGACCTAATAAGTTGCAAATTGGTCCTCCAGCCGTTCCTTATATGTACATTTAACTTTTCCGGCCTCTTATTGCTACCTGTCCCAACTTTTTTGGAATGTGTAGCTCTCATGAAATCCAAAATGAGCCAATAGTTGGCATGACATTTCAAAATGTCTCACTTTCAACATTTGATATGTTATCTATATTCTATTGTGAATACAATATAAGTTTATGAGATTTGTAAATTATTGCATTCCTTTTTTATTCACAATTTGTACAGTGTCCCAACTTTTTTGGAATCGGGTTTGTATATACTACAGTATAGATGTGACTCTGTGTGTGTGTTGATGGATTAATTCACGCTGAGATCAGGTGGATGGTCACTCAAGGTTGCTAGACTGGGCCTGGGACAAAACAGCACCAAAAGGCTGATTAGAATACAGTGCATGGATGTTGCATGAGAAGTCAGCAGGATGAGACTCTGCTGCTGATTACATAGCGAGTTTTGGCATTAAAATGGTGAGTTTTCCCAATTTTTGCATGAATTTAACTAACATTATTTAAACTCCATTACACAGACACAACATAAGAGTCCACAGCATAGTCCATAGTGATGAAGGAATGGACCAGCATGTCTGCGATCCATCAATCCAAACCGAATCAAATGTAAAAAGTGGTATCTGCTGGAACAATTAAACAAACCACAACGTAGCAGCATGAACCACCAACAATGCACAAACATTGTTAGGAATGAATCCAAGACTGTCCATCATATGAATGTATGTTGTAAAAGACAGAAAATAAAGAAAAAGGAACAAAACAAAAGATTTAATGTGCAGGCAGCAATTAGCTAACAAACCAATAGTTGTCAATATAAAGTTCAAAACCACTGATGCCACTGGGCCAAGAGACTTAGCTAAACACAGTGTAGCTGTAAATATCACACATTGTGCATTCAAAACAATGTACATTGCTTTCATATAATTTATCATTGTAATAATGTATTAAAGTCTTCATTTAATATAAAGAAACAATTTGTCTTTATATTGATGACATGCTGAAGTGCAAATAAACACAGATAATTAATCCTCTCAATGTGATCTCCCTTAACTTCCTGCATAAAGCTTTCAGCTGTATTACCAGGACAGGAGGGCAGTTTTTACATGAGTCTAAATATATAAAGGTGCCCAGAGAGGCAGTGGAAATGTGATAGTGCCTGTCTACAAGAAATGTTTCAGTGAGAAGCAATGCTATGGTGCACTCATTGAGGGACCACTAGGGGTGCACTGAAAGTCTGGTAATAATGGGACAGGGCGTGGGAAGCTGTGTAAACAGGTGGCAGATGTACCGAGAGACCATCGTGAGGCAATGGGGAGCGAAAAGCAGGGCAGAAAATGGACGAGTGGCATAATTTGATATGAGGTGCAGAGGAATTGAGAGGAGCAAGCGGATAGATGGAGCAGATGTCAGAGAGCCGCTGGAGTTTGCTTAGCTGGGGTCAGCTTGTAGAGTCATGAATGATGCTGACACTCACGGAGCTGAATGCACTGTACAAAATAAGGTCCGTTTATGTCTTCTAATCCATGTGGAAGAATGATTTTACCATTGTATTGCGGATGTCAACTTTTACTAAAGTCACCCTATTATGCTTTTTCAATATTACCTTTTATACACAATAAGGTCTGCAAAGTTTTATAGATCAAAGTGCACAACAAATAAAATTATTAAAGTTATATCTCATATACACTGTTAAAAACAAATGTTCCAAAAAGGGGGCATTTCACAGAGATGCCATATAAGAACTAGTTTGGGTTCCCCAAAGAACCTTTCAGTGAACAGTTATTAAAAAAGAACCATTTTTTCCTTAGTGTGAAGAACATTTTAATAATCTAAAGAAACTATAAAGAACCTTTTGTGTAAGGGAGGGTCCAGTGATGTTAAAGGTTCTTCACAGAATCATATGCTAATAAAGAACCTTTATTTTTAAGAAAGAATTGATTGAATTGAACCGCTGAAATGAGTCATCAAGTCTCACTTCCTACATAAACCTAAGTAGGTCTGTAACAAATTTGCATAATGCCAGCCTACTGTACGTTTTTCAGCAGCCTGAAAACAATGTTTCTTTAGATCCACCTGTTAAACACTGGAAGAGTTTGGTTCATGTTGTCAACATGTCAAGAAGACATTGTTTTCTGTACTGCAAATCCACTTTGCATGCACGTCCAAATGATGAGGCCTCAGGCTCGAATTGATACCGACACCATTGTTACTGTTCATATCACAAAAGCTGAGGACGCCTACGGAGTTGAATACAGGTATGGTAATGGACATTTAATTTTCAACACTCGGTGCAAACGGTTGATCAGTCAGAGCTGAGTAGGCTCATGGAAAGCCATGGATTAGAGAGACAGAATCCGAACGCACCATTTTTTCAGACTCTGCGAGAAATGTGGTGATTTGCGTTGTATATTCTGAAAAAAAAAAGAAAAAAAAATGTTTTTTGACCTTGGATGCATGTAAACCAACTGTAGGAGACCTCCAAAACAAAATTAGGAACCTTTAAAATAGCATAGGGGCACTGTTAAAAAAAATAATATATATATATACTTTTATATACTTTTTCTTCTGTCATGAGGATGAATTTTTGTGGCTTGTCAACACCACTGATTCCAACTTCAATCTTTTGATTGAAACAAAATATATGGAAATAAATAGTACCATTTTTTTCCCCATGCTTTTTAAGAAGTGAACTCTTCAAAGACAAGTCTTCTCTTTCTATCTCTATATCTTGTGTTATTTTTGTTAGTACTATTAAATAATTGTATTAAAAAAAGTGTAAAAATCTGTACCTTTTTTAGGTTCCTTGTATTTTCACGGTCTTGAGCACAGACTTTTTAGTCAAATTAAATAGGCATGTATCGCAACAAATATTGAAATGTGTTAATTTAGCTTAAAATGTAACTTAACAGTTATACATTTTTATCTAAAAAACTGATTTCAATTATACAAAAAAGTACTTCACATAAAGTACATTTTGCACACGTGAAGTACATTTTCAAAATCCATCCAAAATTCTGAATTACTGAAATAAAGAAATATTTACTGAGGTTGAAACAAACTCTTGTCATGCAAATGTAGGGCAATGTAAAAAAAAATAACCAATAACAACATGAAATGATCATGTGTATAATGTACAGTTTTTATTGAATAATGAATTAACATTTTAAAATGTATTTTAGGCAATTTTTAACATGCAAATCTGCATAAAAAAGCTAAATGTATGTTACATTATTGCACATGCAGAGTTGTCTAAAGTGTCCCCTGTTCAGATGATACTGACAAAAGAACACAATTTATTTGATGTGTGACTTCAAAATTAACTGCATTTCCTTTCAAATAAATCAATAACATTTTTGGTGATGTCAGGAAGTGTAACAAGTTCTGGGCATATTATTAGTCACACAAAACAGCCATTATGCCAATATGAAAGGCAAAACACGCATCTCAATCAGTGCTTCTTCTGTCATCCAAATTACATTTATGTTCATAGTGTGATGAATTCTCATCCAAATTCAAGGACTAACAAGAGCAACTTAACCGGAGTAGATGGGATCTATTATAATTTCAAGACTTCCACTATGCCAAAGATCCTTAAGGCCTAATCTTTAAAACTTACACTACAACCGTTAACATCTAAAATATCCTACAAAATGAACCCCATTTTCATGGAAGACCATATTGATTTTTCATTCATGATATTTAGCTATGTGGCATGAAGCACAGCATCTTCATTTAATTCTGTCATCAGTAGATTAATCACTCTAGTAAAAAAAAACACACCAATATTATAATTAAGGTACTTAAAGTTACTTAAATATTATAATTAAGTACGTCTTTATTGCACAATGCACATTTCTTAATATTAAGCCTAAAATGTGTTTTAATATCACTTTTAGTAAGGATAGTATGATCGCTGTATAATATCAGTCTTAAAATGCAAGATATTTAAAGTGTACCTAAAGTATACTTGCAATAGTTCCATATTAGCGCAATCAAATATACTTCAGTGTATCTTTAGTTGGACCTCAGTGCTACTTCCGGAAAACTAAAGTGTATTAAGTACAAAATAAGTAGTTCCAATTTAGAAGACTTTATGTATATCAATTCAGTATACCAAAAGTACAATTGCAGGGTATTTATATTAAGTACATGAATTTGCAGTATACTTAGCATAACACAAATGTATTTCAAATACATTTTGGTATATTTATTTTCACTAGGGCAGTAGATTAAGAAAATTGATTTTTTGTAGTTTTAGTTTTAATTAACAATAACAACACTGGGAGTTACATAGTATTCTTTTAGGTTAGCAGTGATAATATGGCATCAACACATTCATAACATTCATAAATAAGAATATGTTCAAAAAGGAATGTTTAAGATAATAAAGACACTGCATATGGCTCATATACCATTATTCTGTCCCATGTGCCACTATTACAGATCAAACTATGCATTGAATGCAATGCAACCTAAAATGGGGCATTGGCAATTCATTATACTCCTGTAATCGAATGCATTTCTGTGGAAAAAGGATGAAAGTGGGATGGCCCTATAATTTATCCTTTTGGAATTCAGTGGATTGTGAGAGGTAGTTACATACCAGAATGGAGCAAGATGGTTAGACGGGAGGGTTCATAACTTAGAGGAATTGGTTATGTCAGGTGAAAAGGAAAGTCGCTTTATTGCCATATTGCTACTTAAAGGAACACTTCACCCAAAAATTAAAATTGTTATTTTGACATATCACCCTCATGTCATTCCAGACCTGTATGACTTTCTTCTGTGGAGCATAAAAGAAGATATTTTGAGAAATGTCAGTGTTTTTGTACACACAATGAAAGTCAATGGTAACCAAAATGGTTTGGTTACCAACATTCTTCAAAATATCTTACTTTGTGTTCCGCAGAAGGCAGAAAGTCTTACAAGTTTGGAATGACATGAGGGTGAGTAAATGATGATGAGTAAATTTTCATTTGTGGGTGAACTATCCATTAAGAGTGAACATGAAATCAAAATGGACTGGAACATCCAGCCACCAACACACACAAACGGGTCCTCAGACGGAAGTGGCGAAGAGGAAGATCTGCAGCAAGGGCATCACCTTCAGAGTTGAGAGGTCAGCAAGAACAGCCTGCAAGAAGAAAAGAATTGAAAATGGAAAAACAAAGACTCTTTCTGTAGATTTATGCTAGTTTTGCACCTGTCATTAGTTACATTTCACTCAGATTATAAGAGGTGGTTTAAACTAGTGCTGTCAAATTGATTAATTGCGATTAATCACATCTAACATAAAAGTTTGTAAATATATAATGTGTGTGTGTGTGTGTGTATGTTAGAGCTGTCAAAATTAATGCATTAAAACATGCGATTAATTTTTTTTCAGTGTAACACATTAAATATTTATGGCAATTAATGCAGCATTTGTTTTTCCCATCATCCTTTAGATAGCATTACATTATATGATCATATTCTTATTCATGCAAATGCTTTTTGCATGAATAACCCTTCAAGTGTGACAAGACACAAAAGAGTACTCAGTGGCCACATTGAGATCTCTTTCACCCTTGAATGAACAAAATCACACAAAATTATGCCAAAATGCCAATTTTGTCGAGTATCCTCATAAGCACAGTCTTAAATGAGTTAAATAAAGTCTTAAATGAACGTAAAGAGTTGCGAGGAAATAGAATGCGTGTCAGATCCATGTCATGTGCGTCAGGTCTTAAAGTGACAGCAGCCTAATAAACGTGCTGCTGAGATGTCTGTCATTAAGGATAAATTAAACAAAAGAAAAAAGAAAATCACTCACTGCTCTTGACTGATTAACTTTTATAGCTTAAAGGTGCTAAAGAGGATCTTTTCGTCGACTGAGAAACCAAAGACTGTTAGTGAGTTTTCGAAATGAGCGCATGCGTAAGAACAGCCCCCCTCCTTCACAGCTCATTTCGATGGAACGCCTCCCAAAACTCGTGCACGAGTATTGGAACACGAGTGTTTACCACCGGCATTCGCTGTGTCGTGTTAGTGGATTCATTATGTCGGACTCACCGCAGGTAACTCATAATCTGCAGTTGTTACTCCTGTCTCCTGACAAAAACGTTGCATGCGGTGCCTGTAGAGTGTGGAAAGTTACTGGAGCGCGCAGCCGCGCTCGTCTCTCACAAGGAACGTCATGGCAGTGATTGACAAGCCAGAGGGCCAATCGTTTACGCGATGATCGCGTAAACGATTGGCTGATGTTTTTAAGGCCCTACCCCATGCACAGATGATGTATATTAATATTATTCCTTTCAGTGCACCTAATAAATAGTCTTTTATCAGTTAGTAAAGACAGTTTCAAGTAATACTGCAAAAATGTATAAAACAAAACATCCTCTTTAGCACCTTTAAATAAGGATTAATCTGTATAATTTATGCAGTGGAAACTGAAGTGATTGATAACTTTATGTAATTTCTGTATATTTTCTACCTGTTATATAAAATATTTAAAATGTACTGTCTTTGTTGTTTCTTAAAACCATCTCGAGATTAAATTTTGAGAAAAAACTCGTTAAATTTCGAGAAAAAAGTCGAAATAAAATGTTGAGAATAAACTCATTAAATTACGAGAAAAAACTCGTTAAACTCGTTAAATTTCAAGATATAAAATGTTGAGAATAAACTTCTCATAATTTAACAAATTTGTTCTCGTAATTTAACTACTTTTTTCTCGTAATTTAATGACTTTATTCTCAACATTTTATCTTGACTTTTTTCTCAAAATTTAACAACATTTTTCTCATAATTTAACAAATTTGTTCTCATAATTTAACTACTTTTTTCTCAAAATTTAATGAGTTTTTTCTTGTAATTTAACAACTTTATTCTCAACATTTTTTCTCAACTTTTTTCTTGAAATTTAATGAGTTTATTCTCTACATTTTATCTCGACTTTTTCTCGAAATTTAACAAGTTTTTTCTTGTAATTTAACAACTTTAATCTCAAGATGGTTTTATTTTTTTTATTATTGCTTGGCCCTAATCCTCTTCCATAGTTTCTACACAAATTTGGAGATTATATGTAAAATTATTACCATATAAAATCATATTAAAAACTTTAATGTTACAACATTAAAGTTTTTAATACAGGAAAATGTCCCATCAGTCCTAGTTTTGGGCTTTCAACAACAGACGCCTTGTTTTGGGCACGGAAAGGAGCATATTTACTGGTTGATAAATATTAGTAGCATGGCACAAAGCTTCACATGCTCGTTGTTTCCTAAATTAGGACCCGAAATAGATAAATATTAAGTCTGCTCTTTAAAACAAAGAAAAGAAGCAATGTAGGAGAATGGTTAGTATGTGCAAACAGCAAGAAACTCTGTATATTCGTGCAGTGTGCGCACGTCAAAAAAATCAATTCCGATTTGAAGCTTTTGTCCCATAAACGCGCACATCAACCCAATCACTTTATTTAGTGGCCGTATAGTATAAAGGCTACGAAACAAAAGGTGTCCAAGTAAACGTAGCTACTGTAAATATTCATGAGAGAAGCATGAATTCAGATAGTCTGTCAATAAAAACAAGATACTAAAGGTGATGATACACGGGGCAACTTTTTGAGCAATTTTCCAAACAATGTTGCCAAGTGATGTTGCTTGGGCACTTTCCCATTGAGAATGGGCAACAAATTTCTATCTGGATACTTTAGATCGAAATTTGTTGCCCATTCTCAATGGGAAAGTACCCAATCAACATCGCTCGGCTACATTGCCCGGCAACATTGCTCAAAAAGTTGCCCCGTGTATCATCACCTTTAGTCAAACTACAAGAACGCATAGCCGCCAATCCTGTTTCACAAAATGGCATCTGGTGGCCTGCCCTGCACTGATGTGACTCAAGAGCTTGTAAGGTGCTAAGAGTGCATCTGTCTCAAAGGAGCCGTTTGGGGCGGGGGCCTTCAAGTTCTCAAGCTTCGGTCCTTATGGAATTGGAAGCAAATAAATTTAGAGGCCCCTATCAGGTTAACACGTCTCCTCTAATGTTTCATGACCAGGCTTGGGCTCTAAAAATACGACGTGTTATGATACTTTCTCCAGTAGGGGCCAGGTGGTACATAAGCAAGCAGATACTGTCCAGCAGCATCTTCACAGCGTCTTGGGGCCCAGGCCCGTGCGTCACTGCGGGTTACAGCTAGAATTAATGAAACCAGGTCAGATGTACTTTTACTACAGCTGTCAATCAAGCAGCTGCATGTGACTGCATCCGACAGCACAGCCCTCTTAATGGCCATGGGATGCTTCAATAAAAGTTGGACATGGAGAAATGTATTTTTTAACTAAATAATATGCATATTAAAATGTTAAACTAGACAGATATTAACTGTAAAAATATATAATTAAGACGCCTGATTTCGAATAAAGGAATATTTTGGATCCAGTATAAGTAATCTAAAATCAATGTAATTTGTTGCATAATATGCATAATTCTGTTTTCTTTTCTTTTTTTAGTAGTTAAGGGGCAGTCAAACTACACTTTTTGTTCCACTGACTTGCATTCATATGCATACGAATGCAGGAGACCAAAAAATGCAAGCTCATGCACAGATGTTTTTGAGGTACATTTTTACATTTTGGTTGTATTACTGTTTTTTATATGTTGAATTTATGTTTTTAAAAAAGACAGTGTGACAGTGGAGTGTGAAGTCATATCACGACTGTTGCACCATCCATAGATGTTTTGTGTGCTCAAAGTCTAGCATGATCCCAGCATTACAGTAAGTGAAGGGGCCAATTTTTCAGTGGATTTAAAAGCAGAAATGTAAAGTTTATATGGTACGGTGTTGCCTCCAGGCAACATGGTCTATTTTAGTTTGTTTTTAATAAAATAAGGCACCAATTGATTGATCAAGAATATCTCAGGACAGAATAACTCAAAATACTAATCAAACATGACCAACAGGGGTGCATTTTGTGTCCTGTTTCAGCACGTCACATGACATTTTCTCCATTGAAAAGTGCTTTTTTCACTTGTTTGTAACTATTTAATAACCCACAAAAAATATGAGTCACCTTCACTGGCAAGTAAAGAAGTATTTTTAAGAACTTTACATTATATATCATCAAATGTTTTAGAGAAAATAACAAAAATCTGTATGTTGCCTCAAGGCAACATTGTACCATAATGGAATCACATAAGGCCATACAGGCATAATAGGTTTGAATACAAATGTATCATATTTGTAAGGAAAAGAGTTAGAGTTATCTAAATATGTTGCCATTTTCACATGATTTTGTAATGCACTTATGAGAATAGTAATTCACATACTATATCTGCATATATTATGATCTGCACATTTTCTATAGCACTTCAAAAAGGTATAAAACACAGGTAACCAGTTGATGAGGGTGATGATGAGGGGTTATACTGTGATGAGGAAGATGAAATCATAGTGACAATCCGTCAGGGAGAGAGTGAGGGTGAGAGAGAAGATGGAGTTGAGGATGAAGATGGTTATGATAACTTAATATAATAACATAATAATATGATGGTTTGGTAATATTTGTGTTCCACTATGGTACAATGTTGCCTGAGGGCAACAGCTGGATATATAATGTTACTTTTTATTAAACATGAAACTTTTAATACATTAAAAACTAGATACATTTGTTTGTTTAAGTGTCTAGTTAAAGAAATTGATGTTTTCAATAAATATATTTATTTTTTCTACATGAAAATGCCAAATGTTAATTTTTTTCCATTGTGGTACAATGTTGCCATGAGGCAACAAACTTAAAAAAATTAAGTGTCCAATTTTAAAGGTGCCCAAGAATGCTTTTTCACAAGATGTAATATAAGCCTAAGGTGTCCCCTGAATGTGTCTGTGAAGTTTCAGCACAAAATACCCCATAGATTTTTTAAATAAAAATTTTTAACTGCCTATTTTGGGGCATCATTAACTATGCACTGATTTTTTCAGCGCGCCACCCCTTTAATTCGCGTGCTCCCTGCCACACGAGCTCTCGATTATATTACAGCACATTTACAAAGTTCACACAGCTAATATAACCCTCAAATGGATCTTTACAAGATGTTCGTCATGCATGCTGTATGCATGCTTCGAATTATGTGAGTAAAGTATTTATTTTGATGTTTATATTTGATTCTCTATGAGTTTGATAGTGCTCCGTGGCTAACGGCTAATGCTACACTGTTGGAGAGATTTATAAAGAATGAAGTTGTGTTTATGAATTATACAGACTGCAAGTGTTTAAAAATTAAAATAGCGACAACTCTTGTCTCTGTGAATTCAGTAAGAAACGATGGTAACTTTAACCACATTTAACAGTACATTAGCAACATGCTAACGAAACATTTAGATAGACAATTTACAAATATCACTAAAAATATCATGCTATCATGGATCATGTCAGTTATTATTGCTCCATCTGCCATTTTCGCTGTTGTTCTTGCTTACCTAGTCTGTTGATTCACCTGTGCAGATCCAGACGTTACTGGCTGCCCTTGTCTAATCCCTTTCATAATGTTGGGAACATGGGCTGGCATATGCAAATATTGGGGCGTATACACCGACTGTTACGTAACAGTTGGTGTTATGTTGAGATCCGCGTGTTTTCCGGAAGTCTTTTAAACAAATGAGACAGTAAGCACTCCTGATTGTTCATAGAGTACAGATGTAGTTTTCTCCTTCCATTACTGCTCACTGATTTCTCACTGCAGATATGAAGGCTGCTTAGCTTTTTCAATTTTTACACAGCCTTTCATTGTGTTCCTTATTGGATCTAAACCGTTTCTAAATGATGCTTAATTTTTCAATTAAAACTTGTGTATTTGAGCTGTAAATGTGTGGTCACATTAGCAATATTTGTCCATTGTCTATTGTTAATAGTGTAGTGATGTATCACTACACAGCTACACAGATGAATCACAGCTCACAAAGAAGCCACTTTCAAATCAAGCAGCTTTTGTTTGGTTCATGTGACTAACTGCAAAATCTGTGTAATATTTCATCCTCACGCAAAATTCACAATAGTGTGGGTTCCTACTGAAACAACTGGATTCTGCCCCACAAAACTTCAAAGAACAGTAAATGTAGCCAAACTTTAAAGTTAAGTCATCATTTAAACAGTTTTTCTAGGGTTTTGGGATTTATTGCATTTCATTTCAACGAAGGTGTAAAATTGATAATAACTTCACAGAAAATGTTAGCAAGTGTTTGTTTTTTTCCCTCACTAAATTCATGTTAACTGCGTGCCTCACTGTATAATAATAACATTATGCCACAAATGCTGTCAATTGAGCAAATGAGTTTTAAAATGTTACGCAGATAAGGACACAGGACATGCACATACACACACACACACAGTGTTGATAGTTAACTGTCATGCTAAAGTTCCCATCACATTTGACATCACAGACTAAACATTTTAAAGCTGGGTGTGGGGCACTTGGTCCACTTTTAAAAGTGGCTATCCCAGCAATTTTAAAACATGTGCCTTGGGTGGACTGGGTTACTAGTGTTGGCTGCGAGTGAAGACACTATTTCTGTATCCCTTAACACTCACACACACACAAACACACACAAACACACACTCGCAAGTAACAACCTCAGCTGATGCCAGTGATGTCACTTCCATTAGGTTTTCAGCTCGGAAGGCAAAGACTGCAGCAGCCAGGACTGAAAAAGAGGAACAGACAAACATTCATCTTCCAGGAAAATGGGTGTATGCCATGTGAATGACTGACCCTTTCTTATTTAAGAGTGCACTAACATAGAGGATTTACCTATTTATTTAATTGAATTAAAAACAGTTTAACACCTCCTAAGCACTGGGATTATCTATTTATTCATTTAATTACTAATATCAAACTCCGGAGAAATGAAGTGACAGTAAATGATATGTTTCATGTTCACAATAGCTGGCAAAAGGATATATATCGACCTACCTGCCACTAACTCTAAGGAACCATATCCTAGGATACGGTCCCATAACAACAAGAGCTGGTCAGTGGACAGGTATCCTGAGAAGGCTCGGACTATCCACTTAAAGGCAATACGCAACCTGAAAAAGATACACACACACACACAAAATGAGACACACCAAAACATACACAGTGTAGACCTAAACACTACAATTCTGTTATGTTCTTTCACAAATGTTAAGGTGTGAGACTTGTGTGTGCATAATTCATCCACTAGATGGAGCTGCACTGTTACAATATAATATAATATGACTTGATAACAGTTCATTTCAGCTGGAAACTTGAGTAACATAAGCTTTAAGTACAGTATGTATGTATAATAAATGAGGCCTTAAATAAACATTTACACATTATTATGTAAATAATACATTATAATTCAAATATAGACTAGATTTTAACACTGTCAGAAAAATGCAGTTTCTAAGATGTTCCAGGTGTTTTTAGCATGCTCTTATGCAGTTACTAAGGTGTTTTAAGTTTAGCATGTCGCTTTGCAGGGTTTCTGTGTGGATTTTATCACAATGCAATGTAGTCGCTAAGGTTTTTTACTTATGGTGGTCCCTAAATAAGGTTTCAGTCTATCTTTCATAGTAAACCTATGAGATTTCTTTTTGTTTTTACCCCTCTTATTATCTGGCTGGCAGAAATCGTCAGTCTTAGAAAGTTTTGCGCAGATGTTTAATAGTTAAGTTTGGAGGTTTACACCAATATCCTAGCCCTAAATATAAAAGATGGATTAAATGTTATTTTACTACCATATCTAATGATAGTGTATTTTTTAAGGATCTGGACTCGGAATCAAATTAGAATCAACAAATCGTCCAAAAAAACAAAAACAGAATTATATCCATCCCTTTTACCGCTGTGCCCGGGAGCAACATTACTATTAAATAAATAACACTTATCCAATAAATAAGAATAAAGACACATTTTCATATATATTTTTAGAGCTATCAAAATTAATGTTAATTTTGCAATTATTATTGTTTTTAAAAAATATTTAATGCAATTAACGCAGCATCCATTTCTTCCTGGCATTTTATGATCATGCTATCATTCATTCAAATGCTTTTAAACCATTCAAGCGCGATAAGACGCAAAAGAGAACGCAAATCTGTATTGAACTTACAGAAACACACAAAATTATGTCAAAATGCCCATTAATGTCAAGTATCCTCATAAGCACAGTCTTAAGAAAGTTAAGTAAAGTCTTAAACGACCATAATCAGGGTTCCCACTCTTTTTCAGCGATCATTTTCCAGGACATTTTCAGTTTTACTATGGCAGGAATAAAAGACAAGGATCACGCCCTAAAGTAATATATTGCTCTCTAAGTCTTTAAAAAGCGTACAGTTTATTGCCATGACTTAACTATAAAATCAGTTTTTAATATGAGCTCTTAATCATGCATTGGCTTGTTTCCGCCACAGAATTAAAAAAAAGAAGTTGCAATTATCTCGCTATTCTGACTTTTTTTCCTCGCAATTGCGAGTTTATATCACAATTGTGTAAGCTCAGAATTTTTTAGAATTTAGATAAAAAGTTGCAATTACCTTTTTTATTTTTTATTCAGCAGCAGACACTTCCATAGTTTATTGCCATGACTATAAAGTCAGTTTTTAATATGAGCTCTTAATTACATTAATAATACATTATGACAAATTGTTCTCATTACCAGTGTCCATATCATAGCAAAAAATATTGCAACTATTTTAATGTCTTAACTTTTTGAAAATAAAAATATTAGTCAAAGACAAAGTCGATGAACAACAAAGAAACCCATAACACATAACAGAATATGTGGCAGGTCTATTAGTTATTTCTGTCCCGTCCAATGCTGGTTTTCACCATGTCAATCAATATAATTTTGGATTCAATCCCGCATTTAAATAAATTAGTCATTCCCAAAACTTTGCAGTGTGTATACTTAGCAGCATGAAATTATTATCGTATCAAAATTATTAGTTAGTAAGCTACTGAATTAGGTAGCTGCTTACTAATTAACATTATACATTTGAGCAGTTAATAGCATAAGCTTACTGCTGCAAATGGCAACACAAGACTAAACATCATCATTGAAAATACTATGTCAAAACTCAGCATTCCTGAACATCGCACTTTCTGCAAACTAACGGTAATTGTTTTTGGCCAGTAATAAACTTTTTGTTCTCAACTAAAGAAAAACCTAAGAGCTTTTTAAAAAATCATTTTCAAGGAAAACAACAAGATTTTCTAGGACATTTTTCATTTTCTCTAATTTTCCATGTATTTTCCAGGACTGGAAAGTTTGTCATCAATTTTCCAGGTTTTCAAGGTTTTCCAGGACGAGTGGGAACCCTGATAAAGAGTTGTGAGAATATCGGATGTGTGTCATATCCATGTCATTTGTCTTAAAGTGACAGCAGCCTAATAAACCTGCTGCTGTCTGTATCATTAATGTTAATCAAAAAACAAAAGACAAAGAGAAAATCACACACTGCTCTTGACTGAATCAGTTTTGTAGCTTTAACAAGGATTAATCTATATATATATTTTGGCAGAGCAGGAAAAATTAGAACCAGCCTGATTGGGCTAGTAGAAAAAAATCCTGACATATTAAAGTCACAGCTAAATGTGACATTTATTATAATGGATTTATGTGAAGTTCACTTACATTTAAAGTTGTTATATTTTTTAAAGCCTATTAAATATTTAAAATGATGGCTCTCAATCATACTGTAATGTTGAATGGCTATAATTACTCATTTCATCCCCAGAAATTGAGGGAAAAGTCCATTTACATCAGTGGCTGTATTGGTATCGGTGATACTGGACTTCATTCATAGTACTTAGTAAAGAGATGCCATTAAGCAAACATTTAACATATACCTTTTTAAAGGATTAGTCCACTTTTAAATAAACTTTTCCTGATAATTTATTCACCCCCATGTCATCCAAGATGTCCATGTCTTTCTTTCTTCAGTCAAAAAGAAATTAAGGTTTTTGATTAAAACATTCCAGGATTTTTCTCCTTATAGTAGACTTCAATGGGCACCAAACAGTTGAAGGTCAAAATTAGTTTCAGTGCAGCTTCAAATTGTTCTACACGATCCCAGATGAGAAATAAGGGTCTTATCTAGTGAAACCATTGCTCATTTTCTGAAAAAAAAATTGAAAATTCTATAAGTTTTAACCTTAAATGCTCATCTTGAACTAGCTCTCTTCTTCTTCTCCTCTATTTGAATTCCAGCAGTGTAGACACTGCTAAGCGTAATACTGCCCTCCACAGGCCAAAGTTTGAACTAATTGTTATATACTATTGAACTAGCATATTGCATATAAAAATAAGTTTAATCGTGTAGAACAATTTGAAGCTGCACTGAAACTAATTATGACCTTTAACTGTTTGGTGCCCATTGAAGTCTACTATAAGGAGAAAAATCCTGGAATGTTTTCATCAAAAACTTTAATTTCTTTTCGACTGAAGAAAGAAAGACATGGACATCTTGGATGACATGGGGGTGAGTAAATTATTAGGAAAAGTTTATTTAAAAGTGGACTAATCCTTTAATGTTGTTTCTACATTTCAATGTGAAATTATACAATATAAAAATATAATTATAATTAACATTTTAATGTTAGGTACAATTAATTGCGATTTATTACAGAAAAATGTGGGATTTGTTTTTTTTTAATTGATTGACAGCACTAATATTTTCATATATTATACAAGATACACTGTAAAAAAAAAAAACTGATTCAATAAGTAGAGTAATCTGCATTGTGAACTCACGGTTGTGCTCCAATCTCTCGTAGATGGTAGAACAGTTGAGGAAGATGGGTCTGCAGTAACCTCTCAAACTGCAAGCACAGAGACACTATACCCTAAAAAACATACACACAGGTTTGCTGAGCTCAGAGACAACCATCATCCTGAGCAAACCGACACAAAGGCAATCAATCATGTTACGTCACACACGCACACAGAGATACTTACAGATGGATGTGAGGAGATGGAGTGTAATCTGAAGAAATAGCGAATATACATCTCCCTAAACACGCTGTACAGCTTAGATGGCTCATTATATAAGAAACACAGAGGGGCCACTGCAGCACAGGATACAGACAGACGCTTGTTTAGAAAATAGATTTTGCAATTTGAGGCTATGTGCTTTACTCGTCATACTCACCGTACATTGAGAAGCCATGAAATGGGATGACACCTATGGGACGGAGAGGTCATATTCTGTTATACTGATTACCATTATTACAAAATTGTTTCATAATACTGCTAAACTAATAAATCATTAGGTTTCATAGGAATTTCAGAGAATTCAACAAATGAACCAATACATGGTGCATGCTGTGACATGCTATTATGCAAATACTTGTAATAGCTGTTTTCTCACCATTTGGGGGGTAAACCACAGCACACTGCTCTGAGCCAGACTTGCCTGAGTAAAAGACAACTTTATAGACTGGATAGAAACAAAGAAAGATATCTGAACTTTGCAACAAAGATAAACATTCAAAGACATTACTTTGGATGTGAGATTTGGGTGGCGTCGCACTGTTGTAGTTGAAATGCTCAAGGACTGCAGTGTCTCTAGAAAAACACAGCAAGACCTGTGGAAAAAAAAACGGTTGATAAAAAATTGTCAACACAAACAGACACAGATTCCTATTGCAAAACACACTTTGTATCTTTGGTAAATTGCTTATTTAATTACATTTGAAGAGCCACTTTAGGGTTCCAGCCTGCTGAGGTCAAGCATGTTCTTTCTCTTTTATTATTTTTCCCATAATGGAAATATAATTCATTTTTAAAAAAAGCAATCCTTTAAAAAGCAGCAGACATATTTCATCTGCTTTCTATGATGCGGGTTTCTCAGTAACTTTGTTTTCCTAATTTGTTTAAAATGCATTTCGGAAGCTTTCTAATAGTAAGTGGCCAAATACAGTCCTAGCAACCTAAAAGCTCAATAACAGATGAAACCAAACAGGTTAAAGGGATAGTTCACCCAAAAATGAAATTTGTGTTATCATTTACTCGCCCTCAGGTTGCTCCAAACCTGTATAAATGTACACAAAGGAAGATATTTGGAAGAATGTTTGTAACCAAGCAGCTTTAGCCCCCCATTGAATATCATAGTAGGCAAAAAAAATACTATGGTAGTCAATGGGGGGCAAGATCTGCTTGGTTACAAACACTTTTCCAAATATCGTCCTTTATGTACAGCAGAACAAAGACATTTATACAGGTTTGGAACAACTTGAGGGTGAGTAAATGATGACAAAATTTTCATTTTTGGATGAACTATCCTTTTAATTTTTTATATTTAGAAATATTTTTTCGTTTGCCAATTCAGAACACCTTAACAACCAAGCAGAAACACCCTGGCAACCACCCACCCATTGTGGTATTGCATTGTGGTAGTTTTTTTATTTAATGTATTTTATTTATTGTAATTTATATTTAATAAAGAATAAATTATATTTATTATAATAAAGCAATGTCACATTAAAGTAAAGTTTAAGTGTTCTAAAATAAAAATATCCCAGATAACAAATTTTCAGTGAAGGATTTGTACTTCAATAAAATGAATGTAATAAAATAAAGCTTTTGGATTTGAATACTTCTACAGGATCTTTGAAATCCATTTCAATAGGAATCCATGGCAATTTCACATGAGGGTGAAAGATTTCCCCATGCAGATTTTGAAACGGGTTCAAGTTGGTCACATGAATTCGCTGTGTTGACCAACAGAAAGCTGGTTGGTTTGAAAGTGACTTCTGTGTGAACTGTGCTTCATACATCACTAAATTACCTTTCGTTACATTTCCTTAATGTGACAGCATCTTTAAAGTTTGAATATCACCACCAAGTGTCACTATTGGATTGAAGAGTAATTATAAACGCTTTCAACTTACTTTCCCAAAATTCAACTCTCTAACAAAAACATATTATGACCACCCAGTGTCTGAAATTCTTGAACGACCCACAGAGTTCACACTAAACCAATATTTACAAGCAGCCTGGCTTCTTTATCACCTCACACCTGCAACTCATATTACCGTTCCATAGTGACAACACAATGTGCTACCGTGAAGCCCAAAACCACTGGCCATTTCTTTTGTATATTTCAGCGAAAACTCAGGAAAGAAGCAAAGAGGCACACTGATGGTTGTCCAGAGGATTCCAGCTAATGAAACACAAGTGAACAGCAACTCTCAAATTGCTTGCTTTTCATACTGAATTGCTGACGCATTTCATAACCATTTATGAAACTAGGAGATCAAGAGTGTACTCTTCCCTAATGATATCGAAAAATGGCCTTATATGTAAGGCAGGGTATCTCAGCATGTTTTACTGTTTTATGGGAAAAAAAGGAACCCGCAAATTAAACTTGAGTATAATTTTGTGGTGAAAGTGAATATCAAGCAGTGGAAATTTAATAATACTCCTATAATAAGAAATGACTCATCAATTCCCAAAGAATAGAGAGGTCTATCTGTGAAACTACACAACACAATACTGTATCTGTCCAGATTAAGGTACATGAAGTGAAAGAGCATTGGTTTGCATGGGTAACTTTCTCACAATAGTTTAGTCTACAGCGATATATGTGTACAAAGACCCCTATCAATGTAATGTCTAAAATAACTTTGGAAACTGTTATACTTCTTTGATTATCAAAGCTTTTATTATTCACTGAGAAAAGTTTTTATTTGTAATCAAGTGATTGAAAGTTTACAGTGTGAATATGTTACACTGACAGTGAAATGCATTCACCCACCTGATATAAATAGTCCTCAAACACAAAGTAGTAATCGTCATTACTTGCAGTGAGCTTCACATCCTGAGAAGAAAAATCAGGCATTTTAATCAGAAACGGGTAAAATTGGATTCTTTTTAATATGTAATACCACTGCAAACAAAAAAAAATTATCCTCTTGCCATTACATATTTATCACTTAGGGCTGGGACACACCAAAACGACGGTTAGCCACCAGACAGTCGCTGAGCATCGTTCGGGCTAGATTTGTGGTGTGTTCAGCACGTCAGCTTTAGTCGGACCTCCATCGGCTTTAGTCGACTGAGCATGTTAAATTGATGTCAGTCCGTTGGGAAAACAGATCATTCTGATTGGATGTTCAGCTTTGTAAAGCAGTGACAAAGCAAGCAAATGACAATGACAAGAGGGCACACAAAGAAGGCGCTTACCTACATCTTCATCTTTTTGGAGCATTCCAATACGCAAATATTTTCATAATGACATGAGCTGTTTGTAGCCAAATTAAAGGTGCCCTAGAACTTTTTTTTAAAAGATGTAATATAAGTCTAAGGTGTCCCCTGAATGTGTCTGTGAAGTTTCAGCTCAAAATACCCCATAGATTTTTTTTAATTAATTTTTTTAACTGCCTATTTTGGGGCATAATTAGAAATGAGCCGATTCAGGGTGTGTGGCCCTTTAAAACTGGTGCTCCACGCCCCAAGAGCTCACGTTTGCCTTAAACAACATAAAAAAAGTTCAAACTGCTAATATAACCCTCAAAATGGATCTTTACAAAGTGTTCGTCATGCAGCATGTCTAATCGCGTAAGTACAGTGTTTATTTTGATGTTCACATTGATTCTGAATGAGTTTGAGGCTATGCTCCGTGGCTAACGGCTAATGCTACACTGTTGGAGAGATTTATAAAGAATGAAGTTGTGTTTATGCATTATACAGACTGCAAGTGTTTAAAAATGAAAATAGCGATGGCTCTTGTCTCCATGAATACGGTAAGAAACGATGGTAACTTTAACCACATTTAACAGTACATTAGCAACATGCTAACAAAACATTTAAAAAGACAATTTACAAATATCACTAAAAATATCATGTTATCATGGATCATGTCAGTTATTATTGCTCCATCTGCCATTTTTTGCTATTGTCCTTGCTTGCTTACCTAGTCTGTTGATTCAGCTCTGCACATCCAGACGTTCTGCCCTTGTCTAATGCCTTTCATAATGTTTGGAACATAGGCTGGCATATGCAAATATTGGGGACGTACACCCCGACTGTTACGTAACAGTCGGTGTTATGTTGAGATTCGCCTGTTCTTCGGTGATCTTTTAAACAAATGAGATTTATATAAGAAGGAGGAAACAATGGAGTTTGAGACTCACTGTATGTCATTTCCATGTACTGAACTCTTGTTATTTAACTATGCCGAGGTAAATTCAATTTTTGAATCTAGGGCACCTTTAAAGGTGCTCTAAGTGATCCTGGGTGGATGTAACTTCCTGTTGATGTTCGAAGTGTTGTCAAACAAAACAGAGGCTAGCTAGACCCTTTCAAGAGAATAAATGGGAGTATACAAAACCATTTCTATCAAATAAACTGCATTGTAAATGTACCTTATATATTAGGTTGTCCACAAGCAGGCCATGATGTATGACTCTGGCCTTCAGCTGTTCATAATGTGTTATGACCTGTTTAATGAAATAAAAACAAAACTGACAAAGTGAATTTATCTTAGTCAGCTTAATTAGATTAACTAATACATAATGGATAAAGAAGCACCTATACGCAGATCAAACTACCCCCAGTCATTACAGCTAAGTTAATTATACTTACCAATTAACTAATTAAATTGCTATTGTAAGAAGCATATTAATAGGATCTTTTTCGAACACTCAATCATGTTCTTATGCTCTCAATGGGATCTCCAGCTGACAATAGACTAGTGCAAAAATTACAGCCAGATCTAAATTATCATTAGATCTTATGCTTATGTCACAAAAAAGGCATTGGATCCATTAATCTCTCATTTGAAACTGATGCACCTTAAGACAGGCTCTAATCATGGGTCTTTCTAAAAGCCCATTCCCTTCCTGTTACCTAGAGGGACCGGAGAATTTTTCCTTTTTTTTCTGTGAGGATAGGCATGAGAGCTGGTCACTGTCATCCAGACAGTGGCTTTATCAGCAGTTACATAATTGTTCCACCTGAAACATTTAAACTCTTGTGATTTCCCCTCTGTCATTCCACTGGCTCCTGTCCTGCCCACATCTACAGCATTAGCTTAAAGAGTGAGAGATTACTCCACTTGTTTAAAATGTGTCGCCCCACGCCGGGTGTTTATCTTCTTATTAACACATAGAGAAGGAACATTCTCCAGATGCCGTTTCACCGCTTTAACAGAGGCCCAAAGACAAATCAGGCAGCTGAGAGACATTGCTTCACATCTGAAAATGGCAGCTATTAGATGCCCAGGGTGAAAAATCACAGTGGGTACCTGATCTGTTATTTCTGCCCCACAAGCAGCTCAAAGCTAATTGTATTGAGAAGGATGATGTATTTAAAATTGCTTGGTCTGGACCACAGTACAATTTCAGGTCTCTTTTAATATTTTGAAAGGCATTATGCTGTTGTAAGTGTGCCCAGGAACAAGCAAATTATATGTCCTTAATAGAGGCAGCCAAACCACCTAATCAAGCAAACTCGAATATGGTTAGCTGGTATACACCAGAGAAAATCACTTCCACGCCAACCAAACGTACTACATTCTAATGTCAAACTGACTTGAATTCGTATCAAAAGCTCTACTGTGAAAGCACGTTCACCTCTTATTTTTAACTTCTGTTAACCTTCAAAAGAAGTGCAATAATTGTACTACCTTTACTCTGAAACTGTAATTTGCACAGCATATAGAACGTTTCAGTCAAGAATGTTTCTGATAAGTACAAATAAATACCCTTTAAGTGTCAGTTCTGGACTGTGTTCACAACAACTGCCATAAATGTCAATTAAGATACACAAATAGTTTCATTTGTTTAAATGTACATAAATATTTATGGTAAGTTTACATATGGTTAAGGGTCTGTGCCTGAGTGTGTGTATGTGTGTGTGCACACAAATTTGTATAATGACATGGGTATGACATAGGTATTACAAGGAGAGGGTGACTTATGAGGACAGTACCACATGTCCCCATTTTTCAAAAGGCTTATAAATCATACAGAATGAATTTTTTTGAGAAAGTAAAAGTGTGCACAGTTTCCTGTGATGAGTAGATTTAGGAGTAGGGGTAGTGTAGGGCGATAGAAAATATGGTTTGTACAGTATAAAAACCATTACGCCTATGGAATGTCCCCATAATTCACAAAAACGTGTGTGTGTGTGTGTGTGTGTGTGTGTGTGTGTGTGTGTGTGTGTGTGTGTGTGTGTGTGTGTGTGTGTGTGTGTGTGTGTGTGTGTGTGTGTGTAAAAAGAGAGAGAGAGGGAAAAAAAAAAAAAAAAAAAAAAGTGCCCTTCAGGTGCACAAGAATGCATTCTAAAATTCAGTCAGTACCTCAGGATCATCAGTTGTGTTCAGGATGAGAGTCCATAACTGGGCCCTGAGACCCGTGGGGCAGCCCTGCCTGCTGTACTGCTGCGCAGCTGCACTGTCTTGCTCGCTCACCACTACAGAAATTCAGAAAAACAGGAGAGGGACCCTCACATGTTTTAGTAAACTCTCTTGAGAGGCTCTTGAAGAATCCAAAGCTAATCCATATACTTTGGTCATTTTGGGGGAAGAGGGAAATGACATGTGAAGGCCAAGTATGGTAACCCACACAACTGGAGCAGTGGGCGCCCGGGGAGCGATTAGGTGCTTTGCTCAAGGGCACCTCAGTCATTTCCCGCCAGTATAAGGAATCAAACCCGCAACCTTCGGTTTACCAGTCTGACTCTCTAACCATTAGGCCACGACCGCCCCCTTGATTTAGAGAGACACTCTGTGGAAGCATCAAAAACCTAAAGCAGCAGGCAGTGTTTGTATATGAAGGAACATCCTAAGAAAAGCCAAACATCAGGTCTAATAATCCAGAAATTAAAGTGAGTGATTTAGAGAAAACCAAGGAAATAATAACTTGCACTACCGTTGTTTGGGGGGACCCCAAAAATCCAGTAAACAGTAATATTGCATAATATTTTTATAACTTAAAATAACAGCTTTTAATTTTAATATATTTTAAAATGTCATTTATTCCTGTAATGTCAAAGCTGAATTTTCAGCAGTCTCCAGTCTTCATTGTCACATGATCCTCCAGAAATCATTCTAATATGATTATTCTGTGCTCAAGAAACATTTCTTATTATTATCAATCTTAAAAACAGTTGTGCTGCTTAATAGTCTTGTGGAAACGTGGTGAATTCCTTCAGGATTTTTTAATGAACAAAGTTCAAAAGAACAGAAAATATTGAAATAGAAATCTTTAGTAACATTATAAATGTCTTTACTGTCATTTTTGATCAATTTAATGCATCCTTGCTCAATAGAAGTATTAAAGGATTAGTCCACTTTCAAATAAACTTTTCCTGATAATTTACTCACCCCCATGTCAACCAAGATTTTCATGTCTTTCTTTCGTCAGTCAAAAATAAATTAAGGTTTTTGATGAAAACATTCCAGGATTATTCTCCTTATAGTGGACTTCAGACGGTTGAAGGTCAAAATGACAGTTTCAAAGGGCTTTAAACGATACCAGACGAGGAATAAGGGTCTTATCTAGCGAAACGATCGGTCATTTTCGAAAAAAATACAACTGTATATGCTTTATAAACACAAATTATCGCCTTGCACGTGCTTCCGCATTCTTCAAAACGCTTACGCCGTATGTCCTACGCCTTCCCTATTCTACTTACGGAAAAAAAAACGAAACTGGCGCCATGTTCATTTCATAAGTTGAATAGGGAAGGCTGTAATTTTGATTTTTCAAAATTATTTTGACCTTCAACCATCTGGAGGCCATTGAAGTCCACTATAAGGAGAATAATCCTGGAATGTTTTCATCAAAAACATAATTTCTTTTCGACTGAAGAAAGAAAGACATGAACATCTTGGATGACATGGGGGTGAGTAAATTATCAGGAAAAGTTTATTTGAAAGTGGACTAATCCTTTAATACTTCTATTGAGCAAGGATGCATGAAAGTGGACTAATCCTTTAATTTCCTTTAAAAAAAAACACACAAACGGTAATGTAAATGCTTTTTTTCTCACTATAATTGAGATCATAATTTCATTAAAAAAAAAAAGGACAACATTTCATTCTTCTGAATGCATGGCATCATGGGATATCACAGGCAGTGGAAGATACATCTATGCTGCCTTCAAATTCTGACCAGACTGTATTATTTGAGGGGGAAATGGAATGGCAAATATTAAACATTCACATAACAAGAGTCATAAACTGGTTTTAAGCAAGCATTTGTGTGAAGATAACGACAAAAAAAAAACAAAGAGTTTATTTTTACCTTTTTTCCCAATGAGAATGTGCTCACTCTCAAACAAATCTGTGTTGAAACAGCAGAGAGATAGTGAAGGATAGAAAAGAAGTGAGAGTGCAAACAGACACAGATATTTAAAAAATGAGTAGTGAGCCTATTTGCTGGCCATAAATACAATATATAGTACATACAGAATTTAGAGGGTTGGACCATAATACACATCATGAGCAGGGTGCATACAGTGGTGAAGCTTCTGTTGACTTGTGACAAGTTAGTAGGCCTACTTTGTTAGTTATCAAAAACAAGAGGAACATCCTACAACTATTTGGACCAGTGCGGAAGGACTTTGGGACCTGGCAGGAGTGGAGCTAAGCACTCGTAATATTGAATTACTCCATGATCATATTATGAATGAAATGAGTAAATAAATACCTGGGGGAACATGAGTGTGATCATCTATACCAAGCTGCCCATAAGTAAGACCCAGTTCTGGATACGTTTCCCTCTGCAACACATAATGGGCCACAATTATCAAAATGTTTGATCCCTTACAAATAGACAAAATAGGTTTAGTTTATGATAATGCATCTATTCAAAAACTCAAAAAGGAATTTTGGCCAAATTTGTTTCACATAAATCTTTTCTAATCCATGTCATCTGCTACTCTCATAAAGTAAGTGGATGGCAATTTGAGGTTTGATAGTTTGCACAATAATTTCTCTAGAAATCTTAATTACTGTAATTTGTTTACAGAAATGGTTTCAGATGATTATCAGCAGTTGCAATGCAAATTGTTTGTGTCTTGACATGAAAATAAAAGGAAGTGAAATAAAAAGAGGAAGACTCACCATTTGAGGAATGTCACGGATGTTGAGGGAAACTTGGATTAAACCCCAGTTGCTTCTTACTGTGAGATCTTCACTGCGATTGTTATTCAGATTTCTTAAACCAATCAGCACCTACAAGACAACAAGTACAGTAAAAAAATACTAGACACAGCAAAAGCTAAAACCTTTAACATTTTCTGCATACTCCTCTTATCTCAATGTACTATGCCAACTATAAATAAACCATTCATCAGTGTAAGTGGTTCTGTGGTGCTATCAAAACAACCTCTCAGTCAATTCTCACTCAGAGTAATTTAACCGAACATTTCCTGAGGGAATCCAATCAGCTGCTTCATATCCAGCCCTATCTTTCTCATTTGGACCGGATGTTTGAAAATAAACTGATTCGATTATATCAGCGAGAGACCCACCTCAAGGAAGTCTTTGGGTGCGTAGACAGGCCTGAATTTGCTTAGGTCTGCAATTTAAAAAAACGAAAACAGAGATTTGAATGCTTCCAAACTTGTATATTGTAATTGCCTACCAATTAGTGTTATTGAAAACAAGAGAGCAATAGAATATGGTTGAGAAATTACACGGGCAACATACAAGGATGCTAATCAGAAGCTTTTTTGTTGTTGTTGTTTACTTTATACTTAAAACACCAATGCAATGACTTGATAAGATAAAACAAAATCTACACTTAAGTGAGAGGAAGAAAGAGAAAGGAGAGGGAGCCACAAATAAATGCTGGCAAAATATATTCATTTTGATATTTAGAGAAAAAAAAATTGATGCCAAACACTATGCAAAATGATGAGATTCGGGATGATGAAATTCTCTGAAGTGCTGATGGCATGATTTTGATAACACACTAGACATACATATACACAAAATTTTGGAATAATTTTGGAATAAAATCATTTTAATATTTTTGAAAGAAGTCTCTTAGGCTCACCAAGGCTTTTTGGTGAGCATAAGAATTTATATCCATTATTATCATTTTTAAATAATTATTATTAATTATTATTTATTTTTGGTGATACTGTGATTTTTTTTTTTTTTTTCAGGATTCTTTGAAGAGAGAATTCTTACTTACCCCAAACTTTTGAATGGTAATGTATCATGGCTTCCACAAAAATATTAAGCAGCACAACTGTTTTCAACATTGATAATAATAATAAATGTTTCTTGAGCAGCAAATCATCATATTAGAATGATTTCTGAAGTATCATGTGACATTGAAAACTAAAAATGCTGAAAATTCAGCTTTACATCACAGGAATAAATTACATTTTAAAATATATGAAACTGTTTTTACTGCATCTATGATTAAAGGTGCCCTAAAATTAAAAATTTAATTTACCTTGGCATAGTTAATTAACAAGAGCTCAGTACATGGAAATGACATACAGTGAGTCTCAAACTCCATTGTTTCCTCCTTCTTGTGTAAATCTCATTTGTTTAAAAGACCTCCGAAGAACAGGCGAATCTCAACATAACACAGACTGTTACGTAACAGTCGGGATCATTAATATGTACGCCCCCAATATTTGCATATGCCAGCCCATATTCAAGCATTAGACAAGCCAGTATTAACATCTGGATCTGTGCACAGCTGAATCATCAGACTAGGTAAGCAAGCAAGAACAACAGCGAAAAATGGCAGATGGAGCAATAATAACTGGCATGATCCATGATATCATGATATTTTTAGTGATATTTGTAAATTATCTTGCTAAATGTTTCGTTAGCATGTTGCTAATGTACTGTTAAATGTGGTTAAAGTTAGCAGTGTTTATTACTGTATTCACGGAGACAAGAGCCGTCGCTATTTTCATTTTTAAACACTTGCAGTCTGTATAATTCATGAACACAACTTCTTTCTTTATAAATCTCTCCAACAGTGTGTAATGTTAGCTTTAGCCACGGAGCACTATCAAACTCATTCAGAATCAAATGTAAACATCCAAATAAATACCATACTTACGCGATTAGACATGCTGCATGACGAACACTTTGTAAAGATCCATTTTGAGGGTTAAATTAGTTGTGTGAACTTTGTTTATGCTGTTTAAGGCAAGCGCAAGCTCCGGGAGTGGGGAGCACGAGAATTTAAAGGGGCTGCAGCCTGAATCGGTGCATATTTAATGATGCCCCAAAATAGGCAGTTAAAAAAAAATGAATTTTGAGCTGAAACTTCACAGACACATTCAGGGGACACCTTAGAATTATATTACATCTTTTGAAAACACGTTCTACGGCACCTTTAAATGAATGCAGCCTTAGTGAGCATAAGAGACTTCTATCAAAAACATTAAAACATCTTAATTATTCCAAACTGTACTGTACTAAAAGTGAGTAAATGATGAAAATGATGACCAAATGTTAATTTTGGGAGAAAGTATTTCTTTAACATGAACAAAATATGTTGGCCTGGCAATATTGCACTCTGTTTTGAAGTAATGGCAAAATTGTAAGACCAAAACCAAGAAAAAAAGGGTGAAAAAAAGTGCAATAGAAAGCAAGCAGAAAGAAGAATGCAAGGAAGAAGTTATAGCCATTAGCTTTAGTTATTGGGATGCAGTCCAGGAGTCTGGACATGCTCTGGTTTCACAGGAACGGCTGTTTATGCCAGTGTCCTACAGAAAGCGGTAAATGTTATCATACACACTGCAAACTGATAGCATTGTTATGGAGCTGTTATACTGCTCAGGGCTTCTGTGTACGAGCCAAACCTCTGTGTGTAAACATTCTGCAACGCATTAACACACACACACTGAGATGTAACCTCAAACACATGACAGGAGGGAAGCACAGACTGTGAGTGTCTGCATTACCTGGTTCATCAGTTCCCATCTCATTCCATTTATTTGTCAGCTCTTTCTGCTCTAGGACGGGACGCTATAAAACAGAGGGGAAAAAAATCTAATTGCTCAAATGAATATGTCAGAGATTCTGTGTTGTACATAAGCTGGTTTAGACCTTTACCTTCCGTGCCAGTGGGATTCCCAACTCCGTGCACATACTGTTCAAACTCTTCAGGATCCTCTTCTCCCAGCTCAACTACAACACACACACTTTGGGTTGTCATGTTTTATGGGAACATTCCTCATAAACCATTACTCATAGACGTAATGATTTTTATACTTTACAAACTGTATATTCTATCCCCTAACCCCAACCCTACCCATCACAGAAAATTTTCTACACTTTTACATTTTCAAAAAACACCACTTAGTATGATTTATGAAGCTGGACAAGGATTTCGGATACTGCCATCTTTCTGGGGACATTTGGTCCCATAATGTAGGGTTTACCTGAACCACACAAACACACTAGGGGTGGGCAATTTGAACAAATTCTTATTTTATGATATGAGAAATTTCATTTCACGATAACATTATACATCACAATATCGTTATTTTGTGATATTTTATCTAATTTCTGTTATTAAAAATAAGAAAAGAGAAGCAAAATTACAAACAATAGGAAAAATACAATATTATAACAAAAATATGAATTAAAGGTGCCGAAGAACATGTTTTCAAAAGATGTAATATAAGTCTTAAGTGTCCCCTGAATGTGTCTGTGAAGTTTCAGCTCAAAATACCCCATAGTTTTTTTTTTTTATTAATTTTTTTAACTGCCTATCATTATAAATGCGCCGATTCAGGGTACGCGGCCCCTTTAAATCTCATGCTCCACGGCCCAAGAGCTCGCGCTTTCCTTAAACACCATAAACAAAGTTCACACAGCTAATATAACCCTCAAAATGGATCTTTACAAAGTGTTCGTCATGCAACATGTCTGATCGCGTAAGTATGGTATTTATTTGGATGTTTACATTTGATTCTGAATGAGTTTGATTGTGCTCTGTGGCTAAAGCTAACATTACACACTGTTGGAGAGATTTATAAAGAATAAAGTTGTGTTTATGAATTATACAGACTGCAAGTGTTTAAAAATGAAAATAGCGACGGCTCTTGTCTCCATGAATACAGTAAGAAACAATGGTAACTTTAACCACATTTAACAGTACATTAGCAACATGCTAACGAAACATTTAGAAAGTCAATTCACAAATATCACTAAAAATATTATGTTATCATGAATCATGTCAGTTATTATTGCTCCATCTGCCATTTTTCGCATTTTTCTGTTGATTCAGCTGTGCACAGATCCAGACGTTGTGTAATGCCTTCAACGGGCTGGCATATGCAAATATTGGGGTCGTACATATTAATGATCCCGACTGTTACGTAACAGTCGGTGTTATGTTGAGATTCGCCTGTTCTTCAGAGGTCGTTTAAACAAATGAGATTTATATAAGAAGGAGGAAACAATGGAGTTTGAGACTCACTGTATGTCATTTTCATGTACTGAACTCTTGTTATTTAACTATGCCGAGGTAAATTCAATTTTTTGAATCTAGGGCACCTTTAACCAAAGCAAGTTTTAAGAGTATAAATGGATAGAAGATAAAAAGAAAAAAAAGAAAGAAGAATGTCAGAATAATAAAGATGTAAGAGAAAGATTGTACCTGGGCTTTGCGCATATATGCCAGGGGCTCTTTGGTGTGTTCAGGAGGTGCTCTGGGGTTCCCAGGGGGAGGCAGACTACACAACACATAAACATAATGCACAGACACAAGGACAGAGCATCAGTTACATTAGTTCGACCTCTATTAGTTCTAACCTACAATCAAAATTAGAGATTTTTTATGCATTTTTTCAATGTAAGAAATGTTAAAAAGAGTGCCCGTTTACTTTTTCAGTTGCCTTCGTTTCGGAAGTATTTCACCCATTTATTTTTCCCATAGGGATTTAAAAAATATCAGTGGGCCTCTCCCAATAACCACACTTGCGGTCTTGGCCACTTGAGAGTGTGTCCATATGACAGGAAATAAATGTGCAAGACTGTCCCAGGTCTGAAAAATGCCAAAGCGCAGTACACTTAACATGACAGAGCGGTATTTTTTAGACTAAGCATATCCCATCATTCATCACGTTCAGGAACTTATGTGCCTCGATTTTGTGAAAAGTCTAGGAAAACTTTCCAGTGTAATTTAAATGAATTAGATATTACATATAACTTGGTAGCAAAACGTAAAGTGTTGGAAATTTTATTGGTGCAGAGATAAGTATGTTTATTTTGTAAAAAGTTTGCAGCTGCTTTTTATCACTTAATCTGAAGCACCACATTTAAATTGTGTTTGTTACATAGGGACTGAACAAACATTTCAAAGTTTGAAGAGTACTGAAAATCAAAATGAATAAACAAAGCTCCTGCATTTTTACAACACTATGTTGTAAGTGTGTCCCACTGGATAATGAAAACACACACACACACACACACACACACACACACACAAACACACACTTTAGGTCTTTGCGCCCACTTGAACACTTGCATCATGCAAGTAGACAAGTGGTCCTTTTGTTTAAAAGTTATAAACTAGGGCTGTCGATAGATAGATTAATCACACTCTTTTTCACTTACAGATTAATGTCAATAGATTAATCACACCCTTTTTCACTTATTGCGAAATTAAGCATACCATTTATCTTAACATGTTCATTTTGTCATCATTTGCTATATCCAGTAAAGTAAACCAGGGTGATTTTCAAAAAAACTATTTTCTGCAAGCTTTTTTCAAGATTTATTTAAAAAAATATGTTGAAATAATTTTGGATGATGCCTTCAACAAAAGCATATACCATTGATTAATAAGCTCACAGCTTACAGTAAATATTTAGTGTTAAAAATTGATTCCTCTTGGGAAAAAAATGAATGAGAATTTTTCTTCCAGAACCAATTGTTGCTCTCTATTTTACCCATATATTGGCTCCTCCCACTCTAAAAATTCGGACATACACCAGACTTTCACATTAATGTCTACACAAAAAGACATTTAGCAGAGACACCTGTACTATAACACACCAAGACACCTGCACCACATTCCATTCTCAAACTTTATGAAGTCCTGTACTGGTTTTTTCAGTCCCTTTAGTCTTTTCTCAGCCCCATTAGCTTGAAACAGTCATTTTAAGATAAACACATCACCAAAAAATACAAACAGAAAAAGTGTATCTACAAAACATCTGACAATGCTGTCCTTTCAAACAAGGGGCGATACATTAAAGGCATACATGTATTTTTATTGCTCTTTTCTCATCTTTAACAATGTCCAGCTCAAACAGTTTTATGGGCTACACTCTGTAAAAGCAATTTTTATTGTACGTCAGACACTCCTGTAAACCCTGTCCTGTACTTGTACCTGGATCATTTTAAGCTTAATGATGCAATTCTGTATCTTGTCATTTTTACATTTTGCCAGAAAGAGTTCCAGTCATAAAACTGTATAAACACTAAAACTGGAGAAAGAAACATTTTCAATGTATGTGTATGAGAGTGTGATAAAAAGACAGAAAGAGTATATTATCTTGTCTAAATCTTATGCCAACCTATTTATTGCTGATGATCTCAGTATGGTAATACAATAATAACAAATCATTTAAAATAGAATAGAAAATACAAGTAGGAGAAACTGGCTAGAGTAATTAATGATGTGTGTTAGAAAAAATATATCATGAATATAAAATGATTTATCACTTACATGTGTAATTCTCTGTAAACTGCATTTTGTAATTTTCTCTCCCAACCTACAAGAATAAAAGGATCAGTGGAACTGCAGGAAACACGTTCATCTTTTGAGCAAGTTGACATATGATGATATGTACATGCTGAGTAGAATATATATATAAAATTCGTTTTTTCCATTATATATATATATATACGGTGCTCAGCGTAAATGAGTACACCCCCTTTGAAAAGTAACATTTTAAACAAAATCTCAATGAAAACAAAACAATTTCCAAAATGTTGACAAGACTAAGTTTAATAGAACATCTGTTTAACTTATAACATGAAAGTAAGGTTAATAATAGAACAAAATTTTCATTTTAACTCAAATTAGGGTGATGCAAAAATGAGTGCACCCCACTGAAAGTCTCTGGAGCAAAGCCAAATTTTAGACTACAAATGTCAAATTAAACAAGAATTCAACCACAGGTGAGTCTAATTATTCATTACACAGGTGTCCAGCAGACAGTTGACTATGAAAGGGTGTTAAAACCCCTTCCCATTTCATGCTGTCAGCAATGGCACCACATGGAAGGGAAATGTCACAATAATTTCTTTACACCAGAAAGGTGAAGGCTACAAGAAGATCAGCAAAGCTTTACTTATCAGTCAGAATACTGTAGCATAAGTGGTACAAAAATTTAAAAAAGATGGAACTGCAACCATCTCACAGAGATGTCCAGGTTGTACACGGAAGTTAACACCTCGACAGGAGCATCTTCTGATGAGAAGGGTTGAAGAAAATCGCCATGCAAGTTCACTGCAGTTATCTAAAGAAATTTTGGAAATTGTTTTTGTGTTCATATTGTTTAAAATGTTACTTTTCAAAGGAGGTGTACTCATTTACGCTGAGCACTGTACATATAAAATAGGGGAAAAAATTCAGCATCATTACTCCAGTCTTCAGTGTCACATGATCCTTCAGAAATCATTCTAATATGCTGATTTCTTAAGAAACATTTCTTAATATCAAATTTGCAAACAGTTGTGCTGCCTAATATATTTGTAAAAACCAAAAGAACAGCATATATTTGAAATAGAAATCTGTTGTACCAATGTAAATGTCACTGTCACTTTTGATCAATTTTATGAAGTCTATAATAATAATAATAATAAAACATATTTCACTTTAAATTTCATAGACAATCACGTCATACCTGATGCCTTTAACAATCTTCTCACATCATCTTTCAGTGTTTCTAGTTTAATTTCGGGTTTGTGCATACATTCCTATGAAGAAAAAAACATCTCTGCAATGAAACACAACAGCAAACGAAAGCTGGGGGTCTATAGTGCAGTGACCGAATATCGTGATGCACACTCTGCAGTCAGTTAGCTAAAGCTACTCACTTTAGCCTGTTTCTCCAGCTGAGAGTGTAAATGAGTCCCTTTGAGCCGTTGAACTATCTGCGTTATAGAGACAGACAGCTCTGTACTCTCGTCCATCATTATCACACTTTAATGTGATTTTTTTTTTCTAAAAGATCTTCATCCGTTAGCGCCGCAGCATCACAGGATGAAGCAGCCCGTATCCATGTAAATGACAACAAACCTTTCAGGAAACACTGTCCTCAACGCAAGGTTCCGACAATACAGGCCTTTAACTTTAATAATAAAAGTTTCTATGGTAACGACTGAAAATAATGAATTTCACAAAATCTATATATTAATATATTTATATTTACTTATATATAGGCATATTTTACATTTACAAAATATTCAAATATAATATGCTAATTTAGATAGCCTAGTTAATAAATTAAATATACATCATAGTAGTATTTCTTTATATTTAAATTACTTTTTTAATAAAATATATTTGATAAAATGTAAAAATTACATTAAAAATCACCCTTTTAAAATGGAAAAGCTCTGGTTTTAGAACAACCCCTGAATTACAGCTGTGGACAAAAGTATTGGTTGTGACATCAATTTTGTGTTTCACAAAGTTGGCTGCTTTAGCTGTTTTGGTGTTCATTAACATTGTTTCTAGATTATTGTGCACAGTTATCAGATGCATTTTAAATAACTTCAAAAAGATTCTTTGGCCAAAAAAATAATAATTTAACTTTATCTCCAAAACCCAAATTTCACAACTTTTTGGCCCTGGCACAAAATGTCTAGCTAATATCATTTCACTAATTATATCATCAGCACATATGGGAAAGTGTGGACAAGTACTAGTGAAAACCATTCTTATTGGATTATAAGAGCATAAAAGCTAAAAGGAGGGAAGAACTACTTCCAATCATTGTGTTCTTGTGTTAGCAATGGTTACCTCCAAAAAAAGATGTGCAGCTATCATTGCTTTGAATCAAAATGGCTTCACTTGCAAAGTATATTGCACCTGAAAGAACCATTTACCAGATCGTCAAGAAGGAGAGAGGTTCAACTACAGTGAAGAAGGCTTCAGGAGTGTCCAGAAAGCACCACCGTCTCCTGAGAAGTCAGCTATGGAATCGTGTCACCACCAGTGCAGAACTTACTAAATATTGGTGGCAAGTGGGTGTGAGTGCATCTGCATGCACAGTTAAGTCAATACTTTTGGACAATGGCCTGGTCTCAAGACAGGCAGCAAAGAAGCCACTTCTCTCCAAAAAAACCCCATCAAGGACTGTTTGAAATTATGCAGGTACGAGGATTGGAAAGCAGAAGACATGGAGCAAAGTTATTATCTCTGATGAAGCTCCCTTCCACCTTGGGATATCTGGAAAATCGATTGTCCGGAGAAGAAAATGTGAACCATGAGTCCTTTGTCATGCCAACAGTGAAGCATCCTGAGACCATCCATGTGTGGGGGTGCTTTTTCATCCAAGGGAGTCTCTCTCACAATTCTTTTTGTTACTTATTTTTTATTTTGAATGTTCTTCAGATCTCCTTTTACAACAATTACTTGCACACAGAAACAATATCCTTTACAGGGGATCATAACATTCACGCATCCTTACATGTATAATCAATTCCACAGAAAAATATGTCCAAAAATACAAGGAAAAGAAGAAATAAGAAAATCATTAACAACATTTAAATCAAACAATTTGAACAAAACAAACATCAACTTAAAACAAAACATGGGTTGTATTCAAGTTCCCCTGGCAAATATAACCAGTTAGTTCTAATGGTCCTCCATCACCGTCATTAATGGTGCCCATCTTTCAATAAAAAGTTTCCTTTGTAATCTCAACAATAAGTAATTTTCATAGTGTAAATATTTCTCAAAATTGTTAGCCATTCAGCTTGGTTTGGTGACTCATTTTTAAGCCACTTTATTGTAATGGCTTTCTTTGCTGCTATCAGTAATATCTGTAATAAATACATCTTTTTCCTACTGTGTATCACAACTGGTTTAATCCCTAGAATTGCTATCAGAGGGTCTCTTATCAGATCAACATTCAATACTTTATTAATATATATAAAAATGGATTTCCAAAAGTTATCCAACAAAGGGCATTGCCAAAAAATATGTGAGTGAGTAGCCATTGTCTCTCCACACCCCCTCCAACACTGACTTGATTGATTCGGGGATTCATTTTAGCCACAACTTGTGGTGTTCTGAAAAATCTATTATTTATTTTCCATTGAAATTCCTTCCACAAATTGCCATTCGTGACTTTATGAGCCTGAGTACATACCTCCAACCAAACTTCTTCACTTATTTCGAGCCGTAGCTCCCTAGTCCACTTGTCTTTCACATAGAATGAATTGTCTCTTGTCATTGAAGCAATGATTTTATAAACATTGGTTATTGGTTTCCTCATATGTTCTCCACCCTGAATTTTTAATAAATACTGTTCTAAAAGGGAGGGCTCTATTAATCTGTTCCAGTTTGGGTGTTTTAGTATGAAACTCCTTAATTGTAGGTACCTGAAAGAGTCTGTTCTTGGTAGTTTAAACTCTATTCTCTTCTATGTTCAAATGATTTGAAGTTGTTATTACTAAATAATTGGTGTACATAATGAAGGTTCAAAAGTTTCCAGTTTTTGAATCCTGTATCAAGTCTCAATGGAAGAAAATCTCGAATATAAGTAATTGAACTCAAAACAGAGAAATCGCCTGTTAGCTTAAACATTTGTTGTATTTCCTTCCAAGCTACGCATGTTGTGTTCGACCATTCTCCCAAAAGTTCTCTGGTGGATTTAAGCCTATTAAAGGGGATCACTGACAAAGGCATATCAGGACTGTAACTTTTTTCTATATTGAGCCATCTTGTACTTGTATCATCTGATAGCCACACTATCATTGCACGTAATTGTGACGCTAACCAGTAATGTTTCAAGTTGGGTAGTCCTAGACCCCCTTTAGTTTTTGCCAGCTGCAAGACTTTATATCTAACTCTGGGTCTCCTACCCTGCCATATAAATCTTGAGATGAGACGATCTAAAAGACTAAAAGTAGATTTAGGTGGAGAGATTGGTAGAGTTTGAAAAAGAAAGAGGAGCCTTGGGAGAACATTCATCCTAACAGCTTCCACCCTGCCTATTAAAGTAAGGGGAAGTGTATTCCAGCGGTTCAAATCGTGCTTAATTTTATCTATTAATTTAATATAGTTACTTTGATATAAACTAAGGTCAGGGGGTATATTTATTCCCATATATCTAATTCCCTCCCTGGGCCATCTAAATGAGAAAGCAGATTTCATCTGTGGGGAGATTAAATTGTTCATGGTGACTGCTTCTGTCTTAGTCACATTTCTTTTGTAACCTGAGTAAAATCCAAAGGTCTCAGTACATTTCATTAAATTTGGAACAGACTTCGTGGGATCTGAGATATACACAATTACATCGTCAACCTGTGTTCCTCTCCACTCACTTCAATACCACTATCTGTACTATCTCGCATTAGCTGTGCAAGGGGCTCTATACTAAGGGCAAAAAGAAGAGGCGAAAGAGGGTCCCCCTGTCTGCAACCCCTCCCCAACAGAAATTTTTGTGAGAAACACCCATTTACCCTTACTGTCGCTTTTGGAGATGAGCGTAGCAGTTGGACCCATTTAACAAAGCCAGGGCCCAGACCGTATTTCCTCAAAACACTAAAAAGGAAAGGCCAGGAGACACTGTCGAATGCTTTTTCTGCATCCAAAGCTAATGCCATACATGGCACTGGTTTAGACTTGGCATAGGACATAACATTCAGTAGCCGACGAATCTCTGGTCCGGGTGCACTAGAGTCGTAATAACTATTTTAAGTCTTTTTGCCAGTATAGAGGTCAATATTTTGCAGTCCGAGTTTCTCTCAGAATTCTACCCATAAAATACGCATACAGGTGCAGGTCATATAATTAGAATATCATCAAAAAGTTGATTTATTTCACTAATTCCATTCAAAAAGTGAAACTTGTATATTATATTCATTCATTACACACAGACTGATATATTTCAAATGTTTATTTCTTTTCATTTTGATGATTATAACAGACAACTAAGGAAAATCTCAAATTCAGTATCTCAGAAAATTAGAATATTACTTAAGACCAATACAAAGAAAGGATTTTTAGAAATCTTGGCCAACTGAAAAGTATGAACATGAAAAGTATGAGCATGTACAGCACTCAATACTTAATTGGGGCTCCTTTTCCCTAATTTAAACTGCAGCAATGCGGCGTGGCATGGAGTCGATCAGTCTGTGGCACTGCTCAGGTGTTATGAGAGCCCAGGTTGCTCTGATTGTGGCCTTCAGCTCTTCTGCATTGTCATATATGCATTGTCAACTGCATTGTTGGGTCTGGCATATCATTTTCTATGGGGTTAAAGTCAGGCGAGTTTGCTGGCCAATTAAGAACAGGGATACCATGGTCCTTAAACCAGGTACTGGTAGCTTTGGCACTGTGTGCAGGTGCCAAGTCCTGTTGGAAAATGAAATCTGCATCTCCATAAAGTTGGTCAGCAGCAGGAAGCATGAAGTGCTCTAAAACTTCCTGGTATACGGCTGCATTGACCTTGGACCTCATAAAACACAGTGGACCAACACCAGCAGATGACATGGCACTCCAAACCATCACTGACTGTGGAAACTTTACACTGGACCTCAAGCAACGTGGATTGTGTGCCTCTCCTCTCTTCCTCCAGACTCTGGGACCCTGATTTCCAAAGGAAATGCAAAATTTACTTTCATCAGAGAACATAACTTTGGACCACTCAGCAGCAGTCCAGTCCTTTTTGTCTTTAGCCCAGGCGAGACGCTTCTGACGCTGTCTGTTGTTCAAGAGTGGCTTGACACAAGGAATGCGACAGCTGAAACCCATGTCTTGCATATGTCTGTGCGTAGTGGTTCTTGAAGCACTGACTCCAGCTGCAGTCCACTCTTTGTGAATCTCCCCCACAATCCTCTCCAGGGTGCGGTTACCCCTATTGCTTGTATCACTTTTTTCTACCACATCTTTTCCTTCCCTTCGCCTCTCTATTAATGTGTTTGGACACAGAGCTCTGTGAACAGCTAGCCTCTTTTTCAATGACCTTTTGTGTCTTGCTCTCCTTGTGCAAGGTGTCAATGGTCGTCTTTTGGGACAACTGTCAAGTCAGCAGTCTTCCCCATGATTGTGTAGCCTACAGAACTAGACTCAGAGACCATTTAAAGGCCTTTACAGGTGTTTTGAGTTAATTAGCTGAATAGAGTGTGGCACCAGGTGTCTTCAATATTGAACCTTTTCACAATATTCTAATTTTCTGAGATGCTGAATTTGGGATTTTCCTTAGTTGTCAGTTATAATCATCAAAATTAAAAGAAATAAACATTTGAAATATATCCGTCTGTGTGTAATGAATGAATATAATATACAAGTTTCACTTTTTGAATGGAATTAGTGAAATAAATCAACTTTTTGATGATATTCTAATTATATGACCAGCACCTGTATATTGAATGTTTTTGCCAATAAAAGCCTTTAAAACTTATGAAATGCTTATGAAAGCATTATTTCCAGTAGAAACATGTGAAAAAATAATCTACAAATACTGAAGCAAAAAACTTTGCAAATACTTTTGGCCTCGGCTGTACAAGATAATCGTTTGTGGTTTTAGATGGGAATGCTGTTCAGTTACTAGGATTAGTGTTAAAGATAAGGGTAGATATCAGGTGACACTCATTAAATATCTATGATTTAAAAAAAAGAAAAGAAAAATGTAGTCCTTAATTTGCTCAGGTTTTTCACCAGGCTGAACCTGAACATGTATAGACATGAACAAGAAAGCAGATTCTGATTCTCTTTGCAGGAATGCTGATAATGTTTATTGAGCACAAATATATCTGACAGCAGCTATCAGGAATTAAAGCTTTTGGCCAGTGCTAGAGATTTTTGAGTTAACAAAACCTGTGTGTGGTCTTCTTCAAAGGACTTACCTTCTAAAACCTATTGTATTTTACAATGGTTTATAGTATGGCTGAAAGCTGTACGTTATAACTTTATTGTAAAAGGGTCTTACATTGTCACATCATTAAGACACATTGTATGTATCCTTTTTTTTTTTAACTAATCAACTAGTCTTCCAGAACAACAATTTTCAGTGTGTAAGCTGTCAGATCAGAATTAATGAGGCTTTTGTATCAACAAGCACAAAAGAAGTCACATGACCAACAACTACAAAACTGGTCTGAAGCATTAGATAGATGTAACATAGTTGACAAGTTGGTGCAAATCCTTTGATAATATACTATAAACTATACACGGATATTCACATATTGTACAAACACAGTAAAAGGGTGTAACATTGTGTAGTACAAGTTACAAAAATGTTTAGAAGCATTTAAAGCATGTAAGCATTGCAGGTCTCTCCCTCCCTCTTTCTAAAACTATAAAGCCTCTTTAAAGCTGTTTAAATTGTATTAGAGTGCTGAGTGCTTTGAGGTCAGTAACAAGGCCCTTAAAATCTCTTTCGGGGAAAAACCTATATAGTCAGAATAGTAAAAGAGTATCCAAGAGTACCCAAACAACTTCACTTGTAAAATGAAAGACAATTAACTTCAATGTTAATTAAAAATGTTGTAAAGTAGTTGCTCGGTTGTATGTACATATATGTGAAAGAATAGAGTTAGTGGCATATTTCATGATAAGTCCATCCGTCCATCCATCCATCCATTTTCCAAACCTGTTGTCCTATAGGGAGCGGGACATAATATGTCCTAAAACTTAAATATTACATTAACTGTTTTATTTTCTGTGGGATTTATCATTTTGGGGAGGACATATAATCCCGATTTGTGTGACTTTGTAATTTTGTAATAACTTTTTGTGGTCCTGGTAAACCCTATGGGGACCAAATGTCAGGTATCTCCTACATTTTTATCTACAAATCCTTTTTTGGTCCCCATGAACAAAACAGCTTATAAATCACAAGTGACGTTTGTTGAGTGAAAAAAAAAGACATTTGAGTGTGATGAATGCTGTCAACCCTACAATTTTTGTCCAAAAGAAGAGATTTTTATATTTTTATTTTTTCAAATTTTCACATTTTCTTCTCATCAAGCTGTAGAAAATGTGCAAATTATGTTATTTCTTGGGTGTCCAAATTTAACATTTTTATTAGATTTTTTGTTTTTTTTAATAGGGAAAAATCTGGGTTGCATAAATGAGGGTACTGAGTTGCCAGCAGAATTAGGGACACATCAAAATATTTCATTTTTGCATTTAATAAATATAATAATATTAATAATAACAATACATTATTGTTGTTGTTGTTGTTGTTAAGTAAAAATAAGGTATTCATGTGTTATGTTTATGGTTCATTTTATGTTATGCAACAGTTAGAATTTCTCAAAAAATAAAGGGTTCGGGTTGTTTTAGTAGTTCATGGAAGGTGTCTATAGTGAGAAAGTGAAGGCGGGGTCTACGGTTCAGTGAACGGCAGAACTGATCAACAGCATTACTTCACATCACAACTCATGAGCAGCAAGATTTGACGATATACAGTCCTGGATGTACTTTAAGTATCCATTTTCTTTTGTTATTTTTTGTTTTTTTCTTCTGACATCTCAAAACTTTAAATCTCAAGTTTTGTCTTGAATATATCATTGTGAATTAGGATAAAACCATGTGCTTTACTATAGAGTGCGGCACTGTGGCATTATGGCAGAGCAAATGTTGCTGTACTTTTACTTCCAAGAGATGAAGATACATTCGTTTGGATAGAAACTATATTGAAGGAAAGCGGGAAGTCATCAGAAACAACAAACAAACAAACATGGAGACATTTACAATTCAAGATATGCTCATCAATTCCACTGATATTTATAAAATACTATGTGGATTGGGAATCGGGAATTTGTCGGAGTGCAAAAATGACAGTGACAGCACGCTCGAACCAAAAGGTAAAAAATAAACTTTATTTACATTTATTTATTAGTCCTAAATGCATATTATTTACATTTAATCATAGTTTACTTTTATTATTTTTATATATTTTCCTGTGCATCAGAGCATAGCTCAGGCTTTTTGTGCTGGGAAATTTGTGAACGAGCCAAGACAAGCTTCGTCTTGCAGCTACAACTTTGCCTATAAGTAAATGTTCAAAAGATACATAATTTGCTTGTTAAATCTTGTAAAATATGGTATTCTCATCTCGTTTGTCAGATATGAACCAGACTGTTCGGATCGTGCTGTATGTGTTCATCTTCCTCCTGAGCTTCATAGGGAACAGCCTCATCATCACCGTCCTGGTGCGGAACCGGCGGATGCGGACGGTCACGAATCTGTTCCTGCTGTCTCTGGCCGTCAGTGATCTGATGTTGTGTGTGTTCTGCATGCCCTTCACACTCATCCCCAACCTCATGAAGGACTTCATCTTCGGCAGCGGCATGTGTAAAGTGGCCACGTACTTCATGGGTGAGTCATTTTGATATTTGTTGTCCACACTTAACTTTCTGCAGCTTCTTTAATCAGATTAATAGCTTAAAAGCTAAAGTTTTAGCTTTAACATTAGCTTTAATAGAATATCTCAAGTAGTGACAAGTAGTTTGTTATCTGAAGTGAATATTGTCCATACCTCCCCTTACAAAATCTGCAATGATAACAGCAGTTTCTGCCAAAACACCAGTTAAAATTAGTCCAACTTTAAATTAATATGAGATCTCTCTCAAATAGTAGGCTATAATGTTTTTCAGAATTTTTTGGTTTGTTTGTATGATGCCAGTGGTGCCTAATACCAAATTATAATGGTTTTATTGAAGTAATAATGGTAGTACTCGTGAGTTCTACACATTTGGTCTGTAACTTTTTTTTTCCTCTTTCAAAATATGATGATACTCCTATGATTATTCTCTTTGTAAATAAGTTGATTCAGATGACAGCAGATCATTTAACATACATGGACTTCATCTTGAATCAAACTACATAGAAATGAGATGTGATTCAATTTTCTTTCCTATAAACTAAAACTATTTGAAGGCTACGTAGATGCTGTTGTAATGTAGCCTGTATAGTTAAATTTGCTATTGTACAAATATTGAACTGTGAAATCTGTGAAATTTTTGTTGTGACAGTATTAACTGTGTTATTCTGTGAGTATATATGAGTATCATGATGATACACTTCTGTGTGAGAATGTCTAGGTGATATTTTCTGGTCTGACAAGCATCTTTGTGCTGATAACTGAGAAATCTGATAACTTTGTACACGAGAGAGGCACACTATATACGGTCACCTTACAAAAGGAAATGCCTAATGTTCCAGCTGCTTTTTTTCTTGCATTTGGTTAGTAAAAAAAGGCTGATTTAGATTCATTATTATTCATTAAGGGGCTAAAATCACAAACCACAAACATAGTGAAGCTTGCACTAATAGTACTAAAATGCATTTTATTATATTGTAAAGCTCAATTGTAACGGCAAGAGTTTTTTTTTTTCAACCTTGAGATTATACAGTTTATTCCAAGGTACATCCATTTTGAATTCATATTTATGACTTGTTGAATTTTGTGTAACAATTCTGAAAACTATTTATAGCCAGTTCCATATCCACTCTTCCAGATGTTGCAAACAATTTATTAATGAGACAATGCCACTGTCTCTGTATTTGATGCATCAGCATGTTTTATGTGTTTGTTTTGTGCTATTCTGTAATACTTGTTCATGATAAAGCTGACTTAATTTACATGCTCTGTTGTTATTACCGCGTGGGTTTGTTAACATTGCTGTCTAATTAACTGCTGTCCTACCCAGTAGTAAAGGGAGCAGTGTTAAGCCATTAAGTTTATTAACAGTCCGTGCCTTTGTTATCAGGACTTAGAGTTAGTTTGTTATGAAGTTTTCCTGTCTGTTTTCACTTTTGTGTTTACTGTTGTTTATAGAAGCATATATATATATATATATATATATATATATATATATATATATATATATATATATATCAGACCTTCTGAGAATCAGTACTTTAACAAGCCCAGATTTATTTTTGTATGTGCAATTGAGTTCTGTGTATCCAAACACAGGTATTTCGGTGAGTGTATCCACATTTAACCTTGTGGCCATCTCTCTGGAGCGGTACAGTGCTATCTGCAACCCCTTTAAGTCCCGTACCTGGCAGACGAAGTCCCATGCTGCAAAAGTCATCACAGCCACTTGGGTCGTGTCTTTTTTGCTCATGCTGCCTTATCCGATAGGCAGCACCCTGGTGCCTTTCATGCGCAGTAACAATAGCACAGGCAACATGTGCCGCTTGGTTTGGTCCAGTGAAGTCATGCAGACCTGGTAAGATTTATTAGGACTGTGTGTGTGTGTGTTTTTTTTCTTTTTGAGGATAAGGTGTGAAAGGAATGGGGACTAAAAATAAAAATTATGTCATCATCTATCGTCATGTTGTTCCTAACCTGTATGCTGTTATGTTTTCGGCAGCAGTTATTTACACTAAGTGTAAAAAAAAATGATGTTATTTATACTGCGTGTAAATAGTGGTAGATACTGTTTGCACTAAGTATAAGTGCAAATAGGGATTGATGATATTCACACAAAGTGTAAATAGAAGTAATATACAGTACTGTTTGTTCTAAAGGTAAAACATCTGAGTTATTGATGGGCGGAGTTAGTGAAAATTGCCTTTGCTAACAGAATGATTTGCGCTCAGTGCGAATTGACACTATCTTTATCTGTGGAATACAAAGGAAGACATTTTAAAAAACGTTCACGCTGCTCTTTTTCATACAGTAACAGTTTATACTGACCATGTATGTTAACCCTTACAAAAAAGTATACTTCAAGTTCATTTTATTAAGTACACTTAAGTAAAGTTCAAGTATATTTTTAAGTATACTTTATGTAGCAAGTAATATCAATGTACAAGTGGTATACTTGTAAGTGTACTATTTAAGTATTACTTGGGACTAAATTGGCCCACTTTTTAGAGTATAAAAGTGTACGTTTAGGTATACTTCAAATGTGAACAGTAAATTTGGCGTACACAACTACGTTTTTAAACTATTTTAGTAGTTTTATACTGCAAGTATGCTTTTACGTTTTCTTTAAGTGAACCTACAGTAACATGCTACTTATAGTTTACTATTTATATATTATATTTGCACTTTATATACTCCTATTAAGGTATACATTTTTATTCTTGAAATATACCTTTAACTGTTCTTTATTTTAACTCTTTCCCCGTCAGCGTTTTTTTTTTTTTTTTAAATTGACAGCCATCACGAGCATTTTTGATCATTTTCACAAAACTTTCATGGGCCCTAGAATATTTTGTTGTATGAATATCTGAACGTACAATATATTAAAAGAAATAACAGAGGTTGTCAACCCATGTTTGACTTCTTTTTCTCTCTGTCTGTCTTTTTTAAGGTATGTTTTCCTGTTGCTGATACTCTTTCTCGTGCCTGGGATCATAATGATGACAGCTTATGGCCTCACCTCACTCGAACTCTTCAGGGGAATCAAATTTGAAATGGCTAATAGGAAGTCAAACAGAGGTATGGGGAAAAAAACTTTCTGACCTTAATATTTAAAACGTGGAATTATTGTATAAAAGCCTTTTAAGTTGAGCTGTTTAATCATAAAGTCAATTTGTAGGACAACCCAGAGGGCTATAATGTGCACTTCAAGTGGAATCGAAAGGGGCATGTTGTTGTGACCATTGCGGAAACTCTAAAATGAAACATAAACATTTAGTTGTGCTAACATGTATACATAAGTGATAGAAATTAATTTTCATCCATTTGAATTCACATGTAGTTCTATGGGTTTATTGTTCACAATATAATTATTTTGTTTTGTGTAGGCTACATGCATGTTATGTTTCTTGACTTGAACGTGTCGAATGTTAATAACGAATGGCCAGGTGCTTTCCCAGGTGCATTCAAGGCAGCGTAATTGCCCATGGGTTACCTCAATTTTTTTTTAAATTCATAATTAAAATAAATAAATTAAATGAAAATAAAAAATAAAAACCTGTGATTAACACTTTGAAAGAATTTTAAGTCAATAGAGAATTTTATTCTGCAACATAATCGTCATTACCGTAATTACACTTGAAGCTGTTCACATCCTCGGAATTTTGTGTTTCTATGGCAACACTATCAATGACAAAATGAATCTGCAGAAGTCAGGTGGTACAAGTCGGAGCTCTCAGAAAATTACAAGTTGCAATTACGAGTTTTACGAGGGCATGGATGCTAACTCGGAATCTTGTAATTACGGTAATTCCGACATGGTGTTAGCGAACCTCTACTTTGCAACCGTTAAAAAATTATGTTCTATATAGTATGAATATGGGTAGTATGAATGAAAATCGGATGTACTACATTCGCCATGTTGTCACTGTCACGTGACCTACCAACATCATTTGTGTTGATTCACTGCCATTTACATCTCCTCTCCCGTGGCTTCATGGGATAGTCTTCATAGAACAGCCATCCAGGTACTTTTTGCCTACTGGTTCCGGATATACTACTCTATGGATATACTATACTAGCATATACTATATACACTACTCTATAGTATGGAAGTAGGCTTAAACGGACATATCGTATGAGACGAAATGAGAAAAACTTTATTCTTTAAACACCGTTTTCATAAAATGGCTGGTTATGAATAATGTGCAAAATAATTATTTCATAATTGTTGAATATTTATTTACCTTGATTGGCCCTACCTACTGTGTTCTCCTTTTTGGCTGACATTTATTGTCTGGATATATTCATACATTCATTCATTATTCATTTATTTTAGCATGTTAAATAAGCAGAGGGCAACGGCTTTGTGACCAACCTGAAAGTTCTATGCGACTAACACTAAATGCAAACTGCAAAATGTATATGCATTAGTCAGAGATAGTGGAGAAGCTGCTTTAGGGTTACATACAGAACAGCTCTATCCTAAGTTACATAATCATGGTTTCATCCTCACTTTGCTCACTAGAGAAAGAATACGGCACGTCCAGTCTGAAAAATGGCGATAGCGATGGCTGCTACTTCCAGCCGTCCAAGAGGAAGCGCGCCGAACCCGTGCCGCTCAGCAACCCAAAATCCAAACTGAGAAGGGTTTGCAGCAACAGCCCTACAGCAAACCTCATGGCCAAGAAACGGGTCATACGCATGCTGCTGGTGATCGTGGGGCTGTTCTTCCTCTGCTGGACACCGATCTTCGTTGTTAATGCCTGGCGAGCCTTCGACAGACGTTCGACCGATCGTCTCCTCTCAGGAGCACCAATATCCTTCATCCACTTGCTGTCCTACACATCTGCCTGCGTCAATCCCATAGTCTACTGTTTTATGAACAAACGCTTCAGACAGGGCATTCTGTCGACATTCAACTGCTGTAGGGATGATTTTGATGAAGTGAGCAGGAGCAGCTTCCGACGTAGCACCAGAAGAGCTGGAGGGCTGGGAACGCTGTTTGGAGGAACCGGACAGGCTGACGGTAACACGCAAACCTCAGGAACGCTTACTAGGCTGACTGAGACCAGTATCCGTGGCTCAGCACAAGCATAATTGACACTCATCAAACCTAGAAAATTTCAGCCTAAGAACCCATTTTGGTATAACAAGAAGTATATCTAGAGGAAAGTCTGAAAAATATGATATCATTATCAAAATCGTTCAGAGCTTGGCAGGGCCGCGCACAGACGTTTTGGGGGGGCAGGTGCTCAAGTTAAAAAAGGCACCCCTCTTATAATTATTTATAAAAAGTAAAGTTACATATTGCTGATCATCTTTTATTAATTACATTATTTAAAACTACACACTATAGGGCTGTTATACCAATTAAATGAAATCAGTATTAATCCATCTTACCATTAATCAAAATCCATTTACACTTACAATTTTCTAAATTGTATTATGAGATTATTGTACTAAATATAACATTTTGAAAATAGAAATATGACAAGTTGGAAAATGTATGAAAAATGAAATACTATTATATATTAAACTAAAACTGACAGTAGGTGGTGGCAAGTCGTAATAAGTGAATGATAGAATCGTTTATTCAACCGATTTGTTCAAACCAGCTGATTCATTCATGAAAGAAGCAAGTCTCTATTGACTTTATGAATGGGTCATTGAATCATTGACTTCCCTGATTTGTTTAATCATTCAAGAACGAAACACTGCTGTGTGTTGCTGGGAGACGCAACTACTCTGCTTTGTTTGGAACTATTTTTGTTGGCCCAATAGAGCAAAAACTCAACTCAAACTCAGAAATCAAAATTACAACGTTGTGTCTAAAAATAAATGTAATGTTTATCGAACGGTTTGTAAAATTAATATTACATTTTGCAAATTGCGCTTATATTTGGGAAAATAGCACTCCTGCTCGTGTGATATTGCTTAACTATAGTATGCTATAAACAGAATACAAGAACTCGTAAGGGCAATTCATATTTTGAATTTTAGCGGCATTTTTATTCATAGCATTTTCGACCTTACACAACTTTATTTTACGTCAACAGCAGACTAGTTTGTTCATTGTTAAGCTTAATGCAGGGCTATTGCCTAAGTTAGACTGGCTGTATTGAGATGTTTTAATATTGATTAATAAACAGTGTCGAAGTTTAGAGCAAACACGACAGTTACCTGGCTGTCACCAATGAAGGCACGTCTGTGAGATGTGGATGCTGCTCGCTTGGTGGCTGTGACAAAGGATGTTGGAGAGTGGGAGTCGCATTATTATTAAGAATAAGTTGTCGGCACATGCTGAGAATTGATTGAGAATGGATGCCATGGTGCAAATTTAAACACAAACTAAAATATAAAATAAAAAAATGTCTTGCAAAAAGGGTACTTATCTAGTCCGAGTTCAAAAGGGCAGGTGCTTGAGCACCACTTGGGGTCTATCTGTGCACGTGCCTGGAGTTTGGCGATGTTTAGTAAAATGGCTGCTAACTGAAAAGAGACTGATTGTACTGTTGATAAATGAGAGCACAAGCACATAGACAGTGGCTGCCAATAGCATCGAAATGCTGACAGAATCTAGTGCTTAATTTAAGTATGTCACTGTTAAACAAACAGAAGCATCAAATGGAGCAAGACTTTGTCTTCATTTCGGCTCTGACTTATAAATGTTGAGATTTTTATAAAACACAAGACTTTATAAATAAGTTTGTCCATTTGGCTCTCTAATTTTCTGGCTCACCTAGAAGACAAAGAGGAATTCCTTTGCTTTTCTTGGTATTTTACTTAATTTTTGTGCGTGCGTGTTATGGTCAAAGCAATCTTCCAGATGTTTTTAGAATATTCTAATAGTTCTTTTAAATACACTACCATTCAAAAGTTTGTGGAGTTGGGAAGATTTTTTAAAAAGTTATTTAAAGAAGTTTCATATGCTCACTAAGGCTGCTTTTTTTGTTTGTTTGTTTCTGCATTTATTATTGTGAAATATTACAATTTAAAATAAGTGCCTATCTTAAAAATAAGTGTTTTCTGTCTTAATATATTTTAAAATGTAATTTATTATTGTGATGCAAAGCTGAATTTTCAGCATCATTAGTCCAGTCTTCAGTGTCACATGATCCTTCAGAAATCATTCCTATATGCTTTGCTGCTCAAGAAACAGTTGAAAACAGTTGAGCTGCATAATACTTTTGTCGAAACCGTGATATATTTTTTTCAGAATTCTGAACAGAAAGTTTTGCAACAGTGGAAAAGTCTTTACTGATCTGCTAATGCATCCTTGCCAAATAAAATTATTAATTTCTTTTCATATATCTTACTGACCCCAAATATTTGAACGGTTGTGTATATATCGGTCATCTGAGATCAGTTTGGAGATGCTTAAGAGTGTACACTGGCCTGTATTTGATATTTTGTTCATCATATCTGCTTCAGTAATGACCACACAGATATAATTCTCTGTTTGATAAATGTATGACACACACTTACACTATCTGTATAGCAAAACCTCTTTGGATTTATTGCCAATACCACATGCAAAAATGTGTAAACTCTGTACAAAATGTACCAGCTTGTATCTGTGTCCATAGGTGGATGTGTAGCATTAACCATTTTCTTCTAGGAAAGTACACAGTCATGTCTTTATCTTGCCGTACTGTTTGTACTCTGTGACATAGAGACTGTCCTTATCATTGCATGAGACTTTTAACACCTGTTGCGCACTTCAAAAGAACCTAGTCAAGGCTGCTTCTAACATCTGGGATATTTTCACCAGGACATATGGTCATTGACTGTATTTGTTTGTTTATAATATTTGTATATGCCAAACTCACATTTTTAATTTGATCTCTCAATGAAATAAACAATGATGTCTTATTTTAATAGCATACTCATAAAATAATAAGCCAAGATGTTATAACGCACATTTGTATGGTCCTCGATACTGACAACATACTGTATGTCTATACTCACTTACATTGACACATTAAACCTTGTAAAGTATTAATCATCTGTCGAATGTCTGTATACCAGGAAATTTAACCACCCAAAATAATAAACATCTGCTTATTAAAGGAAATATTTCAAAACCCTGAGGAGATTCACATATGCCAGTCCACATATCATCTAATAATGAATATTTTAGGAGTTCTTTGTATGAAATACAACCTGGGGGTCGGACCAAAATGTTCCTATTGTGAGTTTTATTTCAGTTGCGTCACTGTATTTTTGTGAAGTGGATATATTAAAAGTGACTTTTTTCATATAGTTTTCATTGTTTTATCAGGCAAAATGTAGGAAGTCAATTATTTTGAAAGATATAAAGATACTGACAAAACGGGATGCTCTTGTATATACTATGATATGGTTTACTTTAGCAGCATGTGGTGGATGCGCCTGGTTGATGGGATGAAAATTCTGTCATCATTTTCTCACCCTCATGTGGTTCAAAACCTGTATGACTTTCTTTATTCTGTGGAACATAAAGTAAGATATGTAAAAATATGTCTCAGTGTTTTTGTCTATACAGTGTTAGAATGACTTTGAAAAAAACAGCCAAAACATTCTTTAAAATATCGTCTTTTGGACTTTAGTAAATGATGACAGAACTTTTATTTTTGGGTAAACTACCCTTTTAGGGAGCAAAACGCTGGCAAATATGCAAGTTAAATCCCAGACTACAAAATAACTTTGTGAGATCAGGCTTGCTTTATGTAATCTATCAGCTGGATAAAAAGTAGTCTGCGAAATGACACATAACACAGAGTGACCCAATAAAAACATCTGTGTTGATCTAAATGGAAATGTTGTTGGCTGACAGTGTGGTGCTAAATATTCAAAAACATTGACAAATTGAGAAATTCTTGGCAGTTCCAATGCAATACAGCAACCTAAAAATGAGCTATTTCAAGATGATTTTAGTATGCTTTAGTAAGTATAAAGTTATCAGAAAGCCTGTTTGGGGTCTTTTAAAGAGGTCATGAAATGAGAAATCAAATCTTTTGACATACAAGAGGTCATTGCACTATAAAAATATTCTGTAAGTTTCAGAACTCAAAACTTCCTCATAGTCCAAAAAGAGTTTTTGCTGAAACCAAGCTGCCAAAATGACTCGTTTCGGATTTTGTCTCAGTATGACGTCATAGTGCGACGAAAGACCACATCTGCAGTAGAAAATCAATGCCTACTGTACATCGACATCACTGCCTCTTTAGCACCGGCCACCGTTTTGCACATCATTTAGTAGTAAATACCAGAGACGCAATGGCCCATTTCAGGGGTTGCTAAAATTACAACTTAAAATCAGCCGGAGCTAGAAATGTATCTTCATATTTACAGATAAAGCTTCATATTACAAGTAGACTATTTGGCATTGGCTGTGGTCATGACATGAATATTCTGTATCCATTACATCCAATAGCTGTGACAGGAATCTTTGGGACTGTAGCATATTCTGAAGCTAAAGGAACAACTGGAGCTGCAGCAACAGGAACCTTTGGGATTCCTTTGATGACGAGCACTGGAACTGCAGCGGTTTCTGAAGTGGCCATGTACCTCTGGGAAGGTCTGGTACCATGTCGGTCGAGACAGGAAACTTGGGGACTGGGGTGACCATGACCAGGAACTCTGGGACCATAGCGGGTTAACTTAAAATTTACTTTTTGTTAGAGCCTCTTGGGCAACTGGGGAATGTGCCGTGAAGCTGTCCTAGTACATTTAATCTATTTTGACCCTGAAAAGGTACGTAATTTTTTTAAAAACATTTTTTAATCCATCGCTTTTAGTACAAAGATGGCTTTGTAAGTTTGTTAAAGGGATAGTTCACCCAAAAATGAAAATTTGATGTTTACCCCCAGCGCATCCAAGATGTAGGTGACTTTGTTTCTTCAGTAGAACACAAAAGTTGATTTTTAACTCCAACCGTTGCCGTCTGTCAGCCGTATAATGCAAGTCAGTGGGAACTTCTACTATAAGGCCGTGTGTCCACCAAATCGTTTTTAGCCAGCTGAAAACGCTAGGCGCTCTGCTGAAAACGCCTATCTGTGAGCGCTTGAGAGCGCTTCTGCAGCGCAGCGTTTTTTTACGTTGAGACGCTTTGTTGCTATGATATGGAATATTTGCGGCACTGTTACTTATAACTGATTTTACAGGTAATTTGTTTCAGACTAAAAATGTTCATACAATGTGAAATTACTTGCTATGTTTTTTCGGAGACCAGCAAAATTAATTTCTCATTCATTTTGTTCCGTTCTCTGCTTGTTAATGTCGTTGTACGGTTGTGACAGTTGGTCGGTGTAGTATTTGTCCCGCCCCTCCTCCACTCTGATTGGATGGCTGGCTAAAAAGTGACAGTGATGAGCGCAGCGTTTTACTCAAAGTTGAACATTCTTCAACTTGAGGCGACCAGTAAAAAACGCTGAGCTCTCAGCGCTTGAGCGTGAAAAAGACGCTTAGCGCCTCGTTACGCTCATGGCGTTAAAAAAACGCGGCGTTCCCATTGAAAACAATTAAAAAAGTACGCTCGGAGCTGGAAAAAACGCTCTGGTGGACACACGGCCTAAGAGTAAATAAAACTTGCATAGACAAATCCAAATTAAACCCTGCAGCTCGTGACGACACATTGATGTCCTAAGACACGAAACGATCAGTTCGTGCGAGAAACCGAACAGTATTTATATCATTTTTTACCTCTAATACACCACTATGTCCAATTGCGTTCAGCATTCGCTTAGTGAGGTCTGATCACGCTCTGACAACGCGCTGTCTCGCGCTTATACTTCAGTGACAGTTAGACATCACTGCCGTTGTCAGAGCGCGATCAGACCTCACTAAGCGAATGCTGAACGCAATTGGAAATAGTGGTGTATAGGTTGTTTGCACATGACGTCACAGCAGCAGCGTGAATGAGTCTGGAGGGCAGGGAGTGATGTTTCTATATAGGAATCCTATCAAAACCTCAAAATTCGCATGTTTTGCGTCGTTTATGGTTGCTCAAATCGATAAAATCGAGAACCCAGAAGGTGTTTATATCGTTTACATAACTTATACCGTTTTTTATAACTTATTTCGTTTTTTAACTTTAAAAGTTGTCGCCTTTTATAGCGTTTTGCGTCTGCTGATACTTGCACTGGGGGTAAGCAGATAAACATCAAATTTTCATTTTTGGGTGAACTATCCCTTTAAGACTGTCAAAATACACGTTTTATTTTTCAGATTTTTTTTTTTGGTTTTTTTTCTTAAACAAAAACAGATATAACCACTTGAACTAAATTGTTACATCTTTTGTGTTTGGGTATGTTTTAACCTGAAAATGAACTGTGGATTTATACATAAAAAAATGTTTTTGTTGTTTTTTGTTTTACATTTATTAGTTAGATTTGTTTTAAATTACTGCTGTGAAATGCATTAAAATAAAATGAAAAAATAAGATGTATTAATGTGTTAGAGCAAAAGTTCATAGTCCAAATAGTCTAAATTTGAAAAAGGAAAGAGGGTTTGGAAAAGAGAAAGCCCACATTTCACTTTGCTGCCACCTATTGATGAAGTATTGCAGCATGAAAAGGAGATTTAAGCTGTTTATTATAATCATCGTTTTTTCATATGAAAGAAAAGTAAAATGAATATATTTTGTTTCAAAATATTTCAGAGTAATATAATTGATGTTTTGTTAGAAAAAGTCAATGAGTTCATGCTGGTAATTCTCATATTATATGTCCTTATACATTTAATCTAATGATATACTATATTCAAATAAAATTTCTCATAAAACGTGATAAAAATATATATTTTCTTGCATCACACTGGTTTTTGCTGTAGTTCTTGAAAAAATTGAAATTTAAAAGCATTTCTCAATTTTTAATTAATATAAAGGGAGTAAAAGTAAACTTTTGTGCATTCACTCATTAATGAGAAGTTAGTGATTAGATACAATATGGCTTTAGTTAAAACATATGTTATGACTGTTTTATAAGCTTACGTTCCACCAAACAGACCCTGGAATGCAAAAGGTGTAGTTTTTGGTAACACTTTACAATATGATTTCATTCCTTAATATTAGTTAATGTATTAACTAACATGAACTAACAATGAGCAAACCATTTGTTACAGTATTAATTCAGTATTTATTCTAATCTTTGTTATTTAATCTTTGTTTAAAAGACCTCCGAAGAACAGGCGAATCTCAACATAACACCGACTGTTACGTAACAGTCGGGGTGTACGCCCCCAATATTTGCATAGCCTATGCCAGCCCATGTTCAAAGCATTAGACAAGGGCAGGACGTCTGGATGTGCACAGCAGAATCATCAGACTAGGTAAGCAAGCAAGGACAACAGTGAAAAATGGCAGATGGAGCAATAATAACTAACATAATCCATGATTACATGATATTTTTAGTGATATTTGTAAATTGTCTTTTTAAATGTTTCGTTAGCATGTTGCTAATGTACTGTTAAATGTGGTTAAAGTTACCATCGTTTATTACTGTATTCATGGAGACAAGAGCCGTCGCTATTTTCATTTTTAAACACTTGCAGTCTGTATAATTCATAAACACAACTTCATTCTTTATAAATCTCTCCAACAGTGTGTAATGTTAGCTTTAGCCTGTTAGCTGCAGCCTAGCTACTATCAAACTCATTCAGAATCAAATGTAAACATCCAAATAAATACTATACTCACAGGAATCGATGTATGCATGCAGCATGCATGACGAACATCTTGTAAAGATCCATTTGAGGGTTATATAAGCTGTGTGAACTTTGTAAATGCACTGTATTATAGTTGACAGCTCAGAGGGGGCAGGGAGCGTGCAATTTAAAGGGGCCGTAGCATGAATCGGTGCATAGTTAATGATGCCCCAAAATAGGCAGTTAAAAAAATTAATTAAAAAACATCTATGGAGTATTTTGAGCTGAAACTTCACAGACACATTCAGGGGACACCTTAGACTTATATTACATCTTGTAAAAAAAAAATGTTCGATGGCACCTTTAAGTGAGAAAACAAAAAGGTGGCCGTGACAGAGTTGTTTTCAGTTTTTCTGCTAATGCATTCTGATTACATGACTGATCAGGCTAAACCAACAAAAACCAGTCATGGCAATGCGTATGCTCCAGAAGAAGTCTGTGCTCTGGATGACGCTGCAGACAAGCCCACATCAAATGACAGCATTCTGTGCAAAAAGATGGGAGAAATTTGATTATTATCTTAAACTTTACACCTGCTATATTTGATCACTTGTTCTTTGATAAACATCTCACCTTGTGAGAAGACAAATTTGGACCAGTCATTGTTGATGAGGTACATGTCGAAGGCTGTTGGAAAATGTCCATGCAGCATTGTGAACAGGAGCGAGCACCCCTAGTGAAAACACTGTTGATGTTTTTGCGTGGTACCAGCCCCTGTCAAAATAGCTTTTGTCTTATGTTTAACACACAAGCAAGCTGACAATATACTGGATGTGTTTGTTTGAGTGAGCGAATTAATTAGCTAGCCTAGCAAAACAGTTCATAATGCAGAGAAGTACTCATAGGCAATATCCTTCACAAGGTTCAATAAGGTAAAAAATAATAATACCTCAAGACCATCTTTGTAGCAAATCCCTTCATACACTGAGCCAAATCCTCCTTCACCCAGCTTGTCGCAGAGTTTGTACCGCCAGGCAATATCATCTACAGTAAGTGAAATAAATGTAGTTGACGTGAAATAAAATGTTATTTAAATATAAAACAAACCAAATAAATGTTCTAATTCTCATATAATTATTATATTTGTACTTTATTCATTATTTTTTCTAATTAAGTAAATTGCAAAAAAAAGCTAAGTGGTGATTTAAAAATATGAAAAACCTAAATAAATGTTACAAATTTTTTGGGTTATAGCAGCAAACCTACCTTTGTAAGGCACTTCTGTCGGAACTGAATCAGTGAGGTCATCTTCTGTGGGACCCACTGCAGAATCAATGTCCTCATCTGCAGTGGGACTCACTGTACAGTCAGTATTATTTCCTGGTGCTGGACTCTCAGCACAGTCAATGTCCTCATATGCAGTGAGACTCACTGTACAGTCAACATCCTTTTCTGCAGTAGGACTCACAGTACAGTCAATGTCCTCATCTGCAGTGGGACTCACTGTACAGTCAACATCCTTTTCTGCTACTGTACTCTCAGTACAGTCAATGTCCCCACCTGCTGCTGGACTCACTTCAGAATGAATACCCTCATCTGCAGTGGGACTCACTGTACAGTCAATATTGTTTTCTGCTGCTGGACTCTCAGTACAGTCAATGTCCTCATATGCAGTGGGACTCACAGCAGATTCAAAGCCCTCATCTGCGGTGGAGTGCACTGCAGAGTCAAAGTTCTTATCCATTGTGGGACTTGCTGCAGAGTCAATGTCGATAACAACTGTGGGACTCAGTCCAGAGTCAATGTCGATAACAACTGTAAGACTTGATTTTCCTGCTAGACAGAAACAGAGACCAAGCATCCTGCAATAAAGCAATACCCCCCCCCCCACACACACACACACACACACACAAACACACCTTCCCTTCCCCCTGATTCAAGTCACTGAAAGTTACATATAATGTAACTTGTGTATCTATTGTTTTTCCATTTTTATGTTTGGTATTTTAAATGTCTCAGTGCAATTGGTAAAATGGTCTCAATTTCACAGCAGTCACTGGTATTATGAAGAAGATAAGGAAAACTAAGGAAAATTTTGTCCTCTCTCTTTTGTGAAAACTCACTCCTCTTCCCCCAAAACAGGTGTTGGTGCAGTAAATATTTATAACCCTTTTGTTCTGGTCTGTATATAAGGTAAATTGCAAAGCAGTCAGGGGGGATTTTCTGTAGCCAGAGGCCCCCACACAGTGATGGACAAGTGTCTTCAAACACTAATCCACCACTGTGTGCATGTGCATTTCAACTGATGTTATGCTTTTATTATTTCTAAATTGGCTTCTAATTGTCCAACTATTAAATTTTTACTTGACAAATAAAATGTTATATTTGATTTACTCTGGATTCTTCTGAAATCATTATGACCAGTAGATTATTGGAGTCCATATTTCCGCAAATCCACGTCAGGATAGATTAAAACTAAAGGTTCAATGAAAGGAGCATGTGGGCATATCATGGGACTTTTTGATTTTTGTCTATCGTCTGGCTTAGCAAGTTGCAGTACCATGACTAAGAAAACTGTGTTTTTGTATGAACAAGCATGTGGCGGTTCGACGCAAATGCATTAGTAAACTCTGCACCCTCTGACTAAGATCAGAACTGGTGAGTTTGTGATCGTGAAAAGAACTCAACGGACGAAGTGACTTTTTAAAGTGATATGGGTCCGTAATGAAAGAATAATTGAAAATATGAGATACCCAGAATAATCATATATCTAAATTAATACATAACAAATGATTAATTTCTAATTGGAAACACAACCTAAGAATAAGAATCATTTGAAATTGGAGTCAGATTAAACGAGTGAAATTAAGTGAACTGAAGTGAACTGAAAAGGCATACACGCGTTAACCTTCGCCCAGGCCGTCGGATTCTGTTTTTGGGCCGATGGGGGGTTCTTTACACAACTGTGCGACTCGCTGCAGAGTCAAAGTCGATAACAACTGTGCGAATCACTGCAGAGTCAAAGTCCATAACAATTGTGCGAATCACTGCAGAGTCAAAGTCGATAACTGTGCGACTCGCTGCAGAGTCAAAGTTGATAACAACTGTGTGAATCACTGGAGAGTCAAAGTCGATAACAACTGTGTGAATCACTGGAGAGTCAATGTCATTATCAGCTGTGGGACTCAGTCCAGAGTCAAAGTCGATAACAACTGTGGGACTCACTGCAGAGTCAATGTCGTTATCAGCTGTGGCACTCAGTCCAGAGTCAAAGTCGATAACAAATGTGGGACTCACTGCAGAGTCAAAGTCCATAACAACTGTGTGAATCACTGGAGAGTCAATGTCGTTATCAGCTGTGGGACTCACTGCAGAGTCAAAGTCGATAACTGTGCGACTCACTGCAGAGTCAAAGTTGATAACAACTGTGCGACTCACTGCAGAGTCAAAGTTGATAACAACTGTGCGAATCACTGCAGAGTCAAAGTCGATAACAACTGTGCGAATCACTGCAGAGTCAAAGTCAATAACAACTGTGCGAATCACTGGAGAGTCAATGTCGATAACAACTGTAGCACTCAGTCCAGAGTCAAAGTCGATAACAACTGTGTGAATCACTGCAGAGTCAAAGTTGATAACAACTGTAGCACTCAGTCCAGAGTCAAAGTCGATAAAAACTGTGCGACTCGCTGCAGAGTCGAAGTTGATAACAACTGTGTAACTCACTGCAGAGTCAAAGTCGATAGCAAATGAGTTTCTTACCTTTACATACTCCCAGACGCTATGCATCACAGCATTCTATTTGTGACGTCACAATGGCTCATGTATAAATGAAAAGAACGTTTTCAAAACATAACAAAATAGTCTAATGTGTCCTTCAGAATAATAACATCCACATATAGTAAGGCCCTGTACACTAGTGCGTTTTCGCACACAATGTTTTAAAATGAAAACGATCCTCATACATACTGGTGTTTGCGTTTCAGAAAAGATCTCTACACTACAAGACCGAAAATGGGCAAATTTTGTTACCATTGTTGAGGTTCATACACTGAATCTGGATGTCTGTGTAAATCTACATGATCCTGTCCAAATAATTTCTACATAATGACTTAAAAACTATTAAAATAGAACAGGATTTTATGCAATATTATAGGGCTACAATATCATGAAAGCACTACAGTATTCAGGGATCAGTGAATAAGGTCACTGTATGATGATGACATCTTCATCAATAAGCAATCAAATTCATCTTATCAGATTTTTTTTCTCTTTTTCTTTTTTTTTTTGTAATAGTTGTGCTTTAGAAACACACAGTTACAACAATTGGAGGAAAAACTAAAGATAAAATGTCAACGGCCCAACTAAAACAAGTGCTTACCTCCATAATGGTGACTTCAAACTTAACAATTTTTAATAAAACATCAACACCTTAAGAAGTTTTTTTTTTTTTTTTTTTTTTTATGAAAGAAATAAAGTCAGACTGGCTTTTTTGTAATAAGTGAAGATGCTGAGATCTAGAGAGATCTGTTAGTGTTTAATGTCCTGTTTCTATTATCTGAGTTTTGTGAGGTTACCATTGTGATGAAGAGTAGAGCCTGTGCTTCAGTCAATGATGAACCAGAAACATTGACGCTATGCTGCATGTTGCTTTATTTTTAAAGACAGCAACTTGTGTAGCTGCTGATGCAGTGATACAGTTGTTACTTTAGCTCATGCATGTGCTGTTGTCAGCTGACTTACTACAAGTGATTTGCATTTCACAGAAAAGGTTTCATAATAATAATCCAGGATTTTTTTTTTCTTTGTAAGACATTAAAGAAAATTTTTTGTTTGAACAGCCACTTTTGTTAGTCGATTTAGCTTTAATTTTCAATTAAATTGGGCAGCAGGGACAACATCACATTCCAAATAAAGTATGGTTCCCTAAACGTTCAGAGAACGTCCTGAATGTTCTGTAAAGGTCCGCCAAATAACGACCCCCAAACCTTAAAAGAACTCCACATCATGACCGTCTGTGAACGTACTGGGAACGTTACTAGGCAACATCCTTAACACCAGTGGGGACGTTCTGAGAAAGTTCTGGGAACGTAAAATTTCTAGCGGGGTATAACTGGAAACTGGCTTAAGGCTTTTTTCAGTTTCAATACAGTCTACTTGTATATTATTTTAGGATATCCAAAACCTAATGAACATGTAGCGACAATAAACAACCTATATTAAAAAGGTGTGTAGGATTTCATGTGTTTGAGTGACACTTTTTTTAACTGAAAAAAAAAAAAAAAAAAAAAAATGGAATAATGTTCATCATTTTTGAAGTCACTTTATGTATGAATTGCCTTTAATGTACTTCTGTATGACCAATTTCAGGGGTGGCCAAAACTACTATCTTCATATTTAAAGGTGCCCAAGAACATGTTTTCAAAAGATGTAATATAAGTCTAAGGTGTCCCCTGAATGTGTCTGTGAAGTTTCAGCTCAAAATACCCCATAGTTTTTTTTTAACTGCCTATTTTGGGGCATCATTATAAACGCGCCGATTTATGCAGCACGGCCCCTTTAAATCTCATGCTCTCCGCCCACGGAGCTCGTGCTTGCCTTAAACAGCTAACATTATAAACAAAGTTCACACAGCTAATATAACCCTCAAAATGGATCTTTACAAAGTGTTCATCATGCAGCATGTCTAATCGCGTAAGTAGAGTATTTATTTGGATGTTTACATTTGATTCTGAATGAGTTTGAGGCTGTGCTCCGTGGCTAAAGCTAACATTACACACTGTTGGAGAGATTTATAAAGAATGAAGTTGTGTTTATGAATTATACAGACTGCAAGTGTTTAAAAAATGAAAATAACGACAGTCTTGTCTCCGTGAATACAGTAAGAAACGATGGTAACTTTAACCACATTTAACAGTACATTAGCAACATGAAACATTTAGAAAGAAAATTTACAAATATCACTAAAAATATAATGTTATCATGGATCATGTCAGTTATTATTGCTCCATCTGCAATTTTTCGCTGTTGTTCTTGCTTGCTTACCTAGTCTGATGATTCGGCTGTGCACATCCAGACGTTTATACTGGCTGCCTTTGTGTAATGCCTTTCATAATGTTGGGAACATGGTTACGTAACAGTCGGTGTTATGTTGAGATTCGCCTGTTCTTCGGAGGTCTTTTAAACAAATGAGATTTATATAAGAAGGAGGAAACAATGGTGTTTGAGACTCACTGTATGTCTTTTCCATGTACTGAACTCTTGTTATTTAACTATGCCGAGGTAAATTCAATTTTTGAATCTAGGGCACCTTTAAAGGTAAAGCTTGATATTGCAGGTACACTACTTTCTCCAAAAAAATTTTTTTATTGTCCTTCTGGAGGGGATCAAGCCTTGATCGGAAAAAAATGTCACAAATTTTTCAACTATGCAAAGAGATATTTTTTCAGCATCAGAAGTTTTTTAAAACAATTCCACATGTAATGGCGGAGATGTTGAAAATTATTTTAATATGCAAAACAGTTACCCAGTTTACTTCCAAGTCTTGAATGCGGCACGCCTATCAAAACTGAGTGTTTCAAAGAGAGGGCCAAAAACAGGATAGAAAATAACTAAATTAGGATGTAAAAATCTTGATAATATTATAAGTGGACCTCAGAGAACATTATACAAATTAAAAGCAGTTCATGACACCTGTAAGAAGTTGCAGTCGTAAAAAAAGAATATACAATGGAAATAAATCTCACTTTTATTTCTAGATTTGTATGCCAATATTGCAGTTTTATTATTTAATGACATATGGAACTGAGCAGGTGCAATATGTACAAAATCAAACAAACAGACAAATGAAACAGAACTAATTCTCCTTGTTTCACATGAGGGCACATGATCCTAACATCAGCGGCCCATTAAGAACTGAGATTGCTACCATACTGATACCTCTGAATATTATAACTAGAACAGACAAAGAAGAAAAGAGAGCAGAAAAAAAAAAATGACACTGACAAATGGGAAGTGAAAGCTTAAGAAGGGTGGAGGACGAGCTGCACACATAAAGCCTAGCACAGAGCATCAAATTAGGCACAGCAGGATTGGTTTACATGAAAAGTGACTGTAAGCAACTAATCTAGACAAATGTGGTTTTCTCTAAGTGCAAAACCAGCGGAAAGGGTGAATTACAAAACTAAAACTGTCCTAGAGGCATTATAACGTGACGCGATGCAGTATAACACATGCGGCCACAAAACTCTCCCGATGGTAAAACAGAAAAAGTTGTGCCCTATTTAAGCCTTTGATTACATGTTCACGTCCAAAAGGCAAAGCAAGACAACATTATGACCAATTCAAGCTCTTTGTATGGAACTAGAGAACCGCTAAAGTTACCACAGTTTGTCTACAGTACATAAGCATTTATTTTCATCTTTCTCTCTTCTATAACTATTGAGATATCTTTAAAAGCTGCCTCTGGTGCCATGTTTGAAAAGCAGTGCATGGAAATGTAAGTATAAGACATTTGGCATATCACCTATACATTGATCAGAGCTCATTAAGCACAAAAATAGTTGTTTTTTGGAAGAGCAAAGTTAATGGAGAAAAAAAAAAAAGACTCAGATTTGCCATTAAATGTGTTTTTAAGGCTCGGCACATGACCTCTACATACATGCCTTGGACAATTAATGAAAAAAAAAAAATGTTTCAAGCTCTTCCATTGATTTATAACTGACAGAAAAATTATATAATGCAAATTTATGGATTTTGTTATCCTCCAATTTTCTGAGCAATTAAAATACACAGCGCAACATGTCAGTTTCAGATATGGGTCTGAACAAGTCCTTCATTCTAAAGCTCAACACCTTCAAAAAATGTAAACAGTAAGATTGTCAATCGGTTTGTTCAGAGAGCAACATAATGCACATTACCACCATACCACCATGGTAAGGGAGGGGCAGAGCTGAGCAAATCCACAATGTCAACAAAACGTGGAACAGAGGCAGCGATCAGACTGACGGAGCGGTTCAGAAATGTTCTCACTATAAATGCATAAATGATGATAATATTGTGCTATGCTAACAAAAACATGATAAAGTCAAACTGAATTTATGGTCTGAATTAATCACTTTCTTTCGTTTGTGTAGGAGTTGTTTCAACGATGCTGTATCATTTCAAGGCGGACCGGCTTAAAGCACTTGTTTTTGTCTTTTTTTGGGGTCGTGATCCCCTATAAATCAAGGGAAGCATTTGAATAATAATGGGAAAAAATGACATAAAAGGACAACACCACATTGCTTGAATGGAAGCTCTTACAATGACAGTGACTTTAGTTAAAAACCATCAAATATAACAAATTAAATGGACAAAATATCTGTAAAAAAAATGCATCCATGCTTTTGCCCAGTGCCATCTTCCCCCAAATGGAAGTGTGCGTTTATACGATTCTGAATTTGCAAGAAGATTGTAAAATGGAAGAAGACTATAATGCGAGAATTCTGGGAAACCGAGTGCAAGAGTTTCAGGTTAAACTACCTCATGGAAGATTTTTGCAAAGAGGCTGTCACGGAGAAAGAAAGAGGGATGATGATGATGCTAATGATGAAAAGAAAAATCTAGTGGAGGCAACACGTGAATTTTTTTCTTCTTTTTTTCTCTCTTTTGTTTTTTTTTTGCAGAAACATTCAAGTTACAGTTTTCCCCCGAAATAAACTACATTATAGGCCTACAATGCTGGAGTATTGCCTTATTTGACGGGTCGCCTACTTGTACAACACTACAGATTTTACAAGTAAGGAAGACAGTGCAGGATCCACGCAAATCTACAAACCTACCAAAAAGGTGTCTGATTAAATTAGTATGAAGAAGAGGAGGAGGAAGTGTAAAGAAAGTGAATATGACTCTAGTTGAGCCAGCTGTTCTTCATGACCACATACGTTGTGGATCAGGCTGGTGAAAAATCAGTGGCTATTTCCACAGACCAAGACACACAAAGTGACCTATACAGTATTGCTGTATGCTTACATCTTTGAGACACACACATTTAAAGGCCATTAACTTCCATGTTTCTAGTCCCATGATGTCCAATTACTATCCAGACATTAGCATACAATGTAAGGACAAACTCGGACACTAAACACCCAACCGTTTTGACAAGAAACACCAAGGACATAACTGGGTTAAGAGCCACAGACACAGAAAAAAAATGGCTGAATGGTTTCACTTTTTCTTTCTTTTTTTTTTTCTTTCTTTCTTTTTTTTTT